>NC_133770.1:303130204-303165432 GCF_003597395.2 Chelonoidis abingdonii | reverse complement strand
ACACACCGACCACACACGGAATCTCTCACACACACCAACCCCACAGGGAACCCCACACACACACACTGACCCCAGAGGGAACCCCCACACATACACCTCAACCCCACAGGGAGAGCCCTCACACACTCCAACCCCCTAGGGAGCTTCCCTGAGGGAGCCACCCTACACCCTGCACCATCCCCTCTCCTTCTGAAGGTGCATGGCTGGCAGCACCAAAGCTGAGCCCCAGAAGGAGCCATCTGTGTCCCCTCACCACCTCCCTCCTCTCACATACCCAGCAAGTCACTCTGGGGATCACAGATCTTGCTATCCTCCCTTCAGGGAGTGGATATCAAATTCTGGTGCAACGCACATCTTCTTCCTACCATCTCCCTGATTTCAGAGGGGGGTCCCTATTGTGCTGGGGGATTCGGGAACAATTGTAGGGGAAGAGTGGCTAGGCTGGTGCAGAGGACACTAGTTGGTTTGGGGACAAAGGAGGAAGCTGGAGGATCTTCCTGTTGCTGCTGCTGTTGAATTTCACATCAAAATGCTCTTTGGCCTAGCGAAAGGGGCCCTGGGCTGGCAGCGAGGCGAGAGCAAGTCTCACATCTTCCACTGACTGACCTTAGTATGTCTCTTCCCACCACAGCCTTTATTACTGAGCTAGGCCTACCCTTGTGCACAGGCAAGTATCCTTCCCCACCTTTCACTGTGCAGCTAACTAAGGGCTGAGCTGGGAGCAGAACCCAGGTTTCTGATAGGGCAGATCAAAAGTCCCACCTGCCTTTCAGAAAAAATATGGCAATTCTATGGGATTGGCTATGCCACCTCTAAAATGGGGCTACACATACATACTCACCTTCACTTTGAGATACACAGATGAATGAGCACTATGTCAATATAAAGCAACAGTAACAAATAGCATTGAGGAGTCAATAACCTTCAATCTTCTGCCCTAACAAATAGACTACACTCTCCTTCCAGCACCAGAAACAGAACTCAGGAATCCTAAGCCTATGGGTATGTCTGCACTGTATTCCTAGTCTGTGGTCCGACAGGTTTGTGTCCAAACCCCCTTACTACCCACACACTAAACTCTCATACATGCTTCTTTGAACCAGTTCTTGCTCGAATGGCTGAGTGTCTGGGTTAAAGCCCAAACTGGAATTCATGCACTTTGCAGTGAGGCTGCAGACAAGTTCACTTGAGCGGTGATAGGCCTCCATTGCCCTTCCCACAAGTTCTCCCAAGGAACAGACAAGCTCTTCCACAACTGACTGGGAAAGAATCCTAGAGCATCTCAGCACAAAAACCCATGGGTGTGTCCCCCAACACACACAGGAGAGTGCAGAAACAGTGAAGACACAGTAATGTGGGTAGGGCTTTGCTGTCGGAGTACTCATACGTGGGCCAGGATAACCCGAGAGCTCGAACCTGCGTGCCAACACCCAGGCTGACTGTGCAGAGTAGACATGCCCTGTGTGGCGTTCCGTCTATCAAAGAGTTAAATATGATGGAATTTCCCTGCCACAGTGGCTCTCCATCTCTGGATGTCTCCAGACCCAGACCCAGACACAATGCCATTTTCAAAGATGCTTCAGCCAAACAAAAGTAATTGGCTCAATACAGGAACAACTGGGTGAAATTTAATGGCCTTTGTCATACTGGAGGTCAGACTAGTCCACCCTTCAAATCTATGGAACAATTAATTTAAATAATGCTATTAAGGTTGAAAAAACAGGCACTCATAAATTAGGAAATGCCAGAATTAAGCTTGCCCCTGTGACAGCAGCATGATCCAGTCTTTAATTCCATGATCTCACAGTAGTTTTTTCTACATAATCCCTGCTTCATTCAGTGCCCATGGTGGATAGTGAGCAAGACTGGACTGTGTAAGCAGAACGATGCCCATTCCCACAAATGCTACCAAGTTGCTGGCTGCACTCAGGAGGACAGGAAACATGTGGGGACCATAAGGAGTGGCATGAATAGGGAGCTGAGGTCTTGTTACAGACCGCTTGTGTTATTTCTCTGGCCTGAATGCTGATTGCCATTCCTCCCAATTCAGTGATGTACCATTTGCTCCCTGCACTGGCCCGTCCACGCTTCAGAAGCTGGCTACTCATGGGAATTGAATCCTGCAGGACTCAGCAGTTTTTAAAGATTTTTTGAGGAGGGAGGGGTAGTGAGTCTTATTATTATTTACTATCAGAGGCCCTCGTAGTCCCCGTGATGGACAGGACCCCACTGTGCTAGGTACAAACACAGAACAAAAAGACAGTCCCTGCCCTAGAGAGCTTGCAGTGTAAGAGTATGTCTGGTGACTGCAGCTCCTGTAAACACACCTGAGTTAGGGTTCATCTAGCTAGTGCGAACATTGGAGCAGCAAAGCTGTGGCATGTGCACTTGAGCGCGGGCTAGCCCCACACGTAATTACCCACAGGTCTGGATGGGCTTGTACAGCCCACATTGCCATGTACACTGCCGCCGCATCTTCACTGCTCCAGTACCCAAGCAAGCTACATTAAACGTAGCTTGGATATGTCTCCATAAGCTATAATCACTTCCTGAATCATGATTTCAGTGTAGTCATACCCTCAGCCTAAAACTAGAAACAACAGGGGGATACAGACCAAAGGTGAAGTACAAGAAAACAATGAGTCACTTTTTGTCAGCATGCTAGGCAGTGGTTGCAGGGTCTCTGGGGATGAGCTAGTCTTGTGCCGGACTTCTCTTCCCATATTCAGGAAAGAGGGCAAGGAAGTAGAAAGTGACTTCGTGCTCAAAGGCCAACTGATCAGCCAGTGGGGCAGCAAGGCAGACAGGGAATAGGGGCTCTCTGCCCACTTGGGGCGTGGGGTTGTCTCAGTGCTGGAGAGATCAGTGCAGCAGCAGTCTGAGTCGTTAAGGTATGACTGAAGGTTAATGATATTAGTTCAACTGCAAGCTCACTGGGGCAGGGAAGTTTTGTTCTGTGTTTGTATAGCTCCTAGCACAATGGGGCCCCAATCCCTGACTGGGAGCCCTAGGCAAGACAGCAATACAAAAAAATAATCATCTTCATAATTAGATATCAGAGCCATGCCTGCAGCCCACAATCAGCACCCCCCAGCACTATACCTTGCCGTTTCACAGAAGCTGGGCTCTTACCTCCAGGAGCTTGTCCCCGACACGGACTCCTGCTCGGGCTGCAGGGCCCTCTTCTGACACACGGGAAATAAAGATGCCCTGGAATCAAAGTGTCATGTTAGCAAGAGGAGAGCAGGCCCCTCACCGCAGAAGTTGATGTTACCGGGGAAGCAGAGAAGGAGGAATTCCCCCTCCTGGTGGTGTATATTATTGGGAGGGGAATGCCCAGGCCTAGGAGGAATGGTGCTGTCTCTGGTTACTACATTGTGACCACAGGGAAGCGCTGGTGGTTCAGCCCAGAACCCACACTCCAGAGATGACACCTTCCCCCCCTGCTCAGCCCTACCAGACTCCTGCTTTCAAGAGGGGCTAAGGCGAGCCCTGCCTTGCCATATGTGCCCCCAACACATCCACAGAGCAGGCCCAGCACACACAGCGGTCAGGCACTGCCATGATGGGGCCCACCTCACTTCTAGATAGACAGATCCTGCCCTAGAGCAGGCAGGCACTTTCCCACTTGGGCAGCCCAGCTCCTTACCTCGTCATCACCCTTGTAGGGAGTGGAGCCTTTGCCCCCTGCAATGCTGATGCCCAGCCCCCCTGTCTGCCGCAGGATAGTCAGGGTCAGCTGCAAGCAAAATGGAAACAGATCACAGCTCAATGCAGAGCGGATGCCAAAAAAACAGCTTGAGGAGTAAGGAGGGTGGCGTGTACAAGAGCGCATGCAAGCTGGCATGCACACCAGCACACATGAATACAACTGTGAGTTTTGTTTGTGTGTGTGCATGGCTGCTCATGTATTTGTGAAAAGCAGAAGGGCTGATGGTGGATGGGGTGGCGGCCACATCTGGTTGTTAGTGCCCAAAGCCATGGCATCAATCAGCCCCTTCTCCATGGATCTGTCCCTAACCTTTAGCCCAAGCCCCAACCAAGCCCCAAACATATCAGACACTGAGGCCAACACCACAGCAAACTGAAAAGCAGTGGATGTGGCAGGAGACTCGGGGTGGTATGGAGGGACTGAACAGAAGTTGTGGGGGACTTGGAGAAGTCAGGGGTGACTGAACGGAAGCTGGGGGGTTGACAAGGGGTAGAATTGAGCCAAATGGCGAGTGACAGGAGCCAGAGATGGGAGACTTAAGATTCTCCCAATCTTAGTCTCCTTTCCTTTGGGGTCCAATTCTATGCAGATGCTGCGAAATTAAGGGCCCCTCCGGACTCTAACATGGCCTGCACTTGGCTCGCGCACACAGAGCAACACCAATGCATAGGCCTGATCAAATTACCCCCCTTGCCCTACTGGCTGCAAACAGGATGAGGTAGCTGCCTCCTCTTCTCTCCTCAGAGACAGGCAGACTCAGGATTCTGACTGGGGCATTCAACAGCCTCCTTCCTTCTCAGCTCTCCCATTCCCCCGTCCCACCTGCTTAGCACTCTCCCTAGCCCTGAGAGCAGTTTGTACTGTGTCTGGGCCTCAGCTGGCTATGCCTAAATCCAGGGCCAGTAGAAAGTGCTGTGTGAGGAGGTGTTTGGTTCACACTCCCTCAGTGACAGGGAAAGGAGGTGCTCCTGGGGCTTGCTGAGTGTCATAGGCCCAAGGAGCCAGGTGAGGAGAGCCCACTGGACAGTGGTGATGGAAATGCACAGAGAGCCCCTGGGGAGAGAAGGGTGCTGGTGCGGGAGGAAGGAAATGGGAAGAAATTTGCTGCCTTCCAGATGTTACTTCTCTGGAAACAAAGTCTAGAGCAGAGAAAGGCTGCTGCAGAGGCAACAAGCTCTAAGAGCACACACAGCTGGGGCCATCCCCAGAGACCGCACCGAGGTGGGAGGCCAGAGCAGATTGGGCCATCTTCTCTGGTAGCCTGTTTCTGGCATGGTCCCTGCTAGGTGCTTCTCAGAGATATGTCATGGCAAGGGAACCACTGAATCTTGCCTGCCTAAGACTGGGGTAGCCAAGGTGCAAGGCGTAGGGACCTTGGAGTTCTCAGAAAAGTCCACTTCACACAGCTTCAGCGGCAGCTCAGTGCATGATGTGAGCAGTGTGTGCAGAACTGGAGTTTACGGACTGAAGTTGCTTCATGGCTGCCATCTGTTTAAGTTCCATGGTGCTTTGACAGACGTGGCCTCGGGAAAGCTGCCTGATCAGTCACGGAAGGCTTACAGCCCAGTAAGCCACTAGGCAAATGAGGTCTCTGTCTCTGCTCTCTCTGTTTCCTCTGCCATTTTCTCACTTTCCTGTATTTCTGCTCCCAGTTCTGGTTCTAACAGGAATGAACTCTGTGCAGCCTCCAGCCACAGTGCCTTGTTATACTAATCTCAAGAGCAGAGGTCAAATGGATTAAAAATCAGCTGACAGATAAGTGGGGAATTATCAAATGGGGGTGTTTCTAGTGGCATTCCCCAGGGATCAATACTTAGTCTGACACTATTCACCATGTTTATCAACAATGTGCAAATCAGTATTAACTCACTACTGCTATAATAGGTGGATGAGTCAAAGACTAGAGGAGTGGCAAATAATGCTTTAGCCAAACACAAGTTATTGGGCTCCATATAGTGATAACCGAGTGAACTTTAAGACCTTGTGATATACAGATTAGACTACACAATCCAATAGTCCTTTCTAGCCTTAAATTCTGCTAATCTGTGAGGACAGAGCAGCGATACAAACTGATCTGGCTGCCTTGGTAACCTGGGCCCACTCAAACAAAATGTTTTTTAATATGGCTAAATGCAAACCAGGAATGCAGACCACACCAACAGAGTACGGGGGAGGGATAGCTCAGTGGTTTGAGCATTGGCCGGCTAAACCCAACGTTGTGAGCTCAATCCTTGAGGGGGCCACTTAGGGATCTCGGGCAAAAATTGGTCCTGCTAGTGAAGGCAGGGGGCTGGACTCAATAACCTTTTGAGGTCCCTTCCAGTTCTAAGAGATTGGTATACCTCCAATTATTACCTAGCAGGGAATTACAGCCTAGAAAGCATGACTCCAAAGGACTAAGGAGTCATAGTAGACAAGCAACAGAGCATAAGCCCCCAGTGGGATGCTGGAGTTAAAAAGGCTAATGTGATCCTGTATAAACAGAGAGTAGGGAGATGATTTTACCCTCTGTGTGGCTCCAGTGAGACCAGTACAAGAATAGTTGGTACAATTCTGGTATCCAGGTTTGCAAAAATGTTTTTAAAAAATTGAAGAGGCTGCAGAATAGAGCCGCAAGAATGATTCAAGGGCTGGAGAAAATGCCTGACATGGAGACTTTTTTACAAAAGTGACTGAGTGCAAGGGTTGATTACCATGTATATGTACTGTCATGGGGAGAAAATCCCAGATACTAAAGGGCACTTCAATCTAGCAGAGAAAGGTAGAAAATCAACCCATGACCAGCAGCCGAAGTCAGACAAATTCAACTTGGACATTAGGCACAAATGTTTAAAAATTAAATATGATTAATTACTAGAATAAACTATGAAACGACATAGTGGATTCTCTGTCTCTTGCTGTGTCCCAAGCCCGGATGACCTTCTGGAACAGATGTTTCAGTCAGACACAAGTCACAGGGCTTGATAAATGGGTAACTGGGTGAAATTCAGTGGCCTGTGATATACAGACGGTTACACTAGATGTTCAAAAGGGCCCTCTGGCCTTAAACTCTGTAAGTCTTAAGCTATTGCCATTAATACTCTAAGTAGGGGGGGGAAACCCTCCCTCCCCTGCAACTAATTCTACAGCAAGTGAAAGCGACACAGGGCCAAGAGGAGCTAGAGATCATGGCAGGAAATAAACGAGTGAGATTCAACCTGGATACAAGCAGCGCATACACCCCCGAGAGAGAAAGCAAACCCACAATTCCCAATGGAAAGAAGATCCTTAGACCACAGAGGCAGCCACCAGACAAAGATGGGGTAGCAGCAAGATGGTGCAGAATTTGCAACAGGGTAAAGCAGCTAGAAAAGCCAAGGGGATTGTGGGAGCAGGGAGGGACCAGCCTCATTCTCTCTCCAGCTCTGGAGAGACACTACCCCCCATCCCCACAGGGATCCTGTGCTCAGCTTCAGATCCCTCAGTCCCACACCTCCTGCCCTGGGACAGGAAGAGGAGAGTCTTTCTCTGTCTGCTCTGGGGAGGCCTCAACTGGATACCCCATTCAGCTCTGGATACCAGGTGAGATACTGAAGGAGCGGAGGGTGCTCAGAGAAGAGCCAGGAAACAGCTCAGGGACCAGAAAGATTGACTCACCAGGAGAGATTAGAAGAGCTAAATCTGTTTGGCTTTGCTAAGCAACAACTAAAGGGGACATGACGACAGGCTGGAAATATCAGAAGTATGTGATCAGTGGAGACGTGGGAGCTTATCGCTTGGGCTGTTTAGAACTAGACTAAAGCAAACAATCGAAAAGCTAAACAAGAGTGAACGATCCTGCTCTGGCCCCAGAGATGGGACGTGGTGGGGAATTTCCCACTCTAGCCAGACTGGATCAGACCAATGGTCCACTTAGCCCAGTATCCTGTCTCTGATAGTGGCCAGTGCCAGATGTTTCAGAGGGAATGAACAGAGCTGGGCAATTATCAAGTGATCCATTCCCGTGTGCGCCTCCCCGTCCCTGCTTCTGGCATTCAGAGGCTGAGGGACATCCAGAGCTGGGGTTGTGTCCCTGACCATCCTGGCTAACAGCCATTGATGGACCTATCTTCCATGAATTTGGCTAATTCTTTTTGGAACCCCGTTATACTTTGGGCCTTCACAATATCCCATGACAATGAGTTTCACAGGTTGACTGTGTGATGTGTGAAGAAATACTTCCTTTTGTTTTAAACCTGCTGCCTATTCATTTCATTGGGTGACCCCTAGTTCTTGTGTTATGTGAAGGGATAAATGACAAGTCCCTATTCACTTTCTCTGTAGGTTTTAGATTTTATAAACTTCTATCATTTCCATCCTTAGGCCTCTCTTTTTAATCTCCCTTCCTATGGATACCGTTCCATACCCCTAATCATTTTTGTTGCCCTTCTCTGTACTTTTCCCAATTCTAACTTTTTTGAGACGGGGCAACCAGAACAGCATGCAGTATTCAAGGTGTGGGCGTACCACTGATTAATATAATGGCAATGTATTTTCTGTCTTATCTATCCCTTTCCTAATGGTTCCTAATGTTATCTTAGCTTTTCTGACTGCTGCTACACACTGAATAGATGTTTTCAGAGAACAATCCCACTTGAACAGCCGAGTATATACTTGGGTAGCTGGCCTGAGCCAACGTCCATGCTGCCATGGCCACACTATTTTAGGCAATAGCTCAGTGGTTCTCCACGGGGGATACTCAGTGGTCTTCTGGGGGTACAGTAACTCATTTAGATATTTGCCTAGTTTTACAACAGGCTGCATAAAAAGCACTAGCAAAGTCAGTACAAACTAAAATTTCATTCAGTCAGTGACTGTTTATACTGCTCTATATACTATACACTGCAATGTAAGTTCAATATTTATATTCCAACTGAATTATTTTATAATATGGTAAAAATAAGGAAGTAAGCATTTTTTCAGTAATAGTGTGCTGTGACATTTTTGTAAGCAAGTAGTTTTTAAGTGAGGTGAAACTTGAGGGTACATGAGACAAATCAGACTCCTGAAAGGGGTGCAGTAGTCTGGAAGAGCTGAGAGCCACTGCAGTAGCTCAAGTAACACCCCCATATGTATGCCTATCCCCACTTTGAATCACACCTCCCACCTGCTGTGCAGCGGTACCCTATATTCTTTATTCCTTTTAGAGGTTGCTTTGTGTTATCACTCTTGTTCTTGGTTTGTAGGGAACAAACATTCACAATAAAGGGCTGGTGAGCAGGGAATGGAAGTGCCAACCGATCCTGCTCCCTCAAACTGGCACTAAGGGGACAGAGAGCAGCCCAGCTGCCTGCACAAGCCAGTAATGGAGAGCAGCATCTAATGAGGACAGGATCTGGGTTCAATAATGCTAGGTGCCCAGGGGTATCTCTGTAGATCTCCTCAAAGCTGCTCCAGGGCCAGAGACAACTTTTTCTTTTTATTGGAGAGCGGCTATAGTTAAAAGATAATAAAATTATAGCTGCTGTGTACACTTTAAAGAATAGTTTTGTACCACACCTAAATTTATTTAGTTTTTCTGTTCCAAACGCAGTGCAATCCGTGTGTTACTAAAAGCCTCCAGATGCCTAAGCTCCTGGGGTCTGTTGCTCCTGCCCATGACAGCACTGTGGACCTATTGTTATATGCTAACCCATAGGTTTGAGAAATCCCAATCATCATGATCTGCCGGTTTTTGATATTCCAAGGTCTTGTTTACAATCTCCCTAACGAACAAGTGAGGAGCCCCCTGCCCCCAGCTGTTTGCTAGAGCCCTTTGGAACTCACTGCAGAGGAATGGAGGCAAAGCAAGAGGAAGAAAAAGTCTGAGTTCCACCTAGATAGAAATAGAGCTATTCTCAGGGTCACTTTGAGCAGCAAGAGAAGCAAGGAACAGTGCTAATTAGAGAGGACGCCAAGCTCATGATGCCTGCAAGCAGAGGCTGCCCCACAAGGAAGGCTGCTCAGATGGTAAGAGGACAAAGGGGCAGGCTCACCAGACAATAGCAAGTGTCCAACTCTGTACGGGAGACCAGTCTAGACCTCTCAGTCACATGGCAAGTTCAAGAATTATGGACAAGAGAAGCTAGTGCTTCCTGCAGCAGGATCCTCAGAGCTCCTAGTGCTGACACTTGGGTAGACCCACATGCTGGTAAAGTCTGTTCTTGACAGGAATCTAGAGGAAAAACTGCAGGGAGGTGGGCTGGGCAGCTGTGATGGCTGATAGGACAGACATTCATGAATGAGCTTCTCCGGTCTGAATGAGGAGCATCCGACCTCTCAAAGTGGTGACAAACTAGGGATTGGACCCAGACTGCAGTGTCTTTGCCCTTCCTTAGCAGAGAAAGTGGGACAACAACCCCTATTTCCAGGAGTTTCTACTAATTTATTTATTGGCTTTTCCTTGACTCCCATGAGTCACCCAGACAATAGTCAACTTGTCCTCACGAGTCCCTTTGCAGGGAGGCAGTAGAGGTCCAGATTCTCAAAAGAAGTTAAGGCTCCACACTTCCCTTGAAATCAATGGGAGTTGGGCACATAAATACCTTTGAGGATCTGGGCCATACTCCCTGCTTTACGAATTCATAGAATTTAGGACCAGAAAGGAGAAATATGTTCCTATAGGCTGACCTCCTGTAGCGCGCACATCAGAGAACTTTACCCAGGCACTCCCGCATCCAGCCCAGTAACTTGTAGTTAAACTAGTGTGTCTTTTAGAACAACATTCAATCTTGATTTAAAGAATTCAAGTGATGGAGAATTTATTACAGCACTTGATAAATTGTTCCACTGGTTCTTGTTGATGAACTGAGGAATAGTTGGGGAATTGACTTGCCCAAGCTCACGATTAGCAGTATGGAAAACATTTTATAAGAAAGGAGATTGAGAGGAATGGGACTAATTATTTTAGAAAGGAGACAAATCACAGTGGACATGATAAAAGTATGTAAAATAATGGCCTAGAGAAAGTAGAGGCGCTTCTATTTCCCTGTCTCACAACAACAAAGGAACATACAATGACATTGGAAGGTGGCTAATTCAGTTATAAAAGAAAATATTCTCTCACCACCTGTAATTTAACTGAGGAACTCACTGCTACAGGATGTCTCTGAGACTAAGAACTTATAAGACTCAAAGAGCAATGAGATGTATATGGTAACAATATCCGTTGATGTAAAGAAAAAGGTTTCGGAAGGGAGATAAAACCTCCTATTTCAGGGCTACAGTCCTGGTACTGACTGCTGAGAGATGGGAGACTGGACTAGTTGAATCCTGAGTCTGATCCACTGTGGCAAGTCCTGTGCTCCACGGCTGGGGCAGGAGATTTTTGTATCAGTGCCTGGTTCGTGGACACAGGCCAGCATCTTTGTCCCAAGATTCTGACACTATTTTATGCAGATTCTGAGGCCTAGTCTACACTAGGAAATTATGTCTGCATAGCTACAACTCTGTCTGTGAAAAATCCACAAGCCTGAGAGATGTAGCTATATCAACAACACTAATTCTTCCATGGACCTAGCAACTGCCTCATGGGAAGGTGAATTACATATTCCAACAGGAGACTCCTTCCCATCGGCATAGGTAGCGTCTACACCGAAGTGCTATGGCAACAGTGATGCAGCTGTGTTGCATAGTCTTATACTACCCTCAAAACCATATTATCTGAGCACCTACCACGTGTGCATTAAGTGACATGACTAACATTGGTCATGTGTAACTCGTTGTGTCTCATCCTCTCCCCAAGGTAGAGCTGTGCAGAGAGTGGAGTGTTTTGACAGAGTTGGGGGTTTTAAAAAAGGCTGCGGTGTGTTTATGTTAAAGAAGCTAACTGGCCAAGTGTAGCTAGGACACTGAGCAGAAGGTGGGGAGATCTGTAATAATCCTTAGTTCCTTGGAAGTTTTTTCCAGTCTGGGACCAGACCCTGAGAAAGCTTTGTTTCCTGCAAATGCTTACCCCATTCACCGCATAAACTGGAAGCCACCAGAGCCCCCACCACACTAGATCTAATCCCATGCAGGTATGGGTTCGGGGAGGGAAGCAATGGAATAATATACACCTTTACAAATATTTGCACTGTAAAAATTTTACAAGAAATAGTATTTTTTCAATTAATCTCATACAAGTACTGTTATGAAAGTGCAACTTACAATTGTACAGTTTTTGGTTACATCATTTTATTTGAGTGCAGTTATGTAATACTTTAGAGCCTAAAAGTCCACTCAGTCCTACTTCTTGTTCAGACAATAGCTAAGACAACCAAGTTTGTTTACATTTATGGAAGATAATGCTGCCCGCTTATTTACAATGTCACCAGAAAGCGAGAACAGGTATCTGCATGGCACTTTTGTAGCCAGCATTGCAAGGTATTTACATGCCAAATATACTAAACATTTGTATGCTCCTTCATAAGAACATAAGAACGGCCGTACCGGGTTAGACCAAAGGTCCATCTAGCCCAGTATCTGTCTATCGACAGTGGCCAATGCCAGGTGCCCCAGAGAGTGAACCTAACAGGCACGATCAAGTGATCTCTCTCTTTCATGCCATTCATCTCTCTGACAGAGGCAGGGACCACATTCCTTACTCATCCTGGCCAAAGCCATTTATTGCTTAAACACCATGAATTTATCCAGTCTCTTTTAAATGCTGTTATAGTTCCGCCTTTCACAACCTCTTCAGGTAAGGAGTTCCACAAGTTGACTGTGCGTCTGTTGAAAGAACTTCTCCTTATTTGTTTAACAAACCTGCTGCCTATTAATTCATTGATACTCTAGTTCTCTGTATTATGCGGAATAAGTAAATTAATCTTTTCCTTATCCACTTTACACCACTCATGATTTCTATATACCTCTATCTATCCCCCAGTCATCCTCTTTTCCAAGCTGAAGAAGCCTAGCCTCTTTAATCTTCTCAATATGGGACCCCTCTTCCAAACCCCTATCAGTTTAGTTGCCCTTTTCTGAACCTTTTTCGTAGTGCCCAGTATATCTTTTTAAGGTAAGGAGACCACATCTGTACACAGTATTCGAAATGTGGGTGTACCATGGATTTATATAAGGGCAATAATATATTCTCAGTCTTATTCTCTATCCCCTTTTTAATGATTCCTAACATTCTGTTTCATGCTTCGGCTGCCATTCCAGAGGACATGCTTCTATGCTGATGACGCTTGTTAAAAAAAATAATGCGCTAGTTAAATTTCTGACTCAACTCCTTGGGTGAGAATTATGTTTCCTGCTGTTTTACTCACATTCTGCCATATATTTCACATTATAGCAGTCTCAGATGACGACTCAGCACATGTTGTTCATTTTAAGAAGAGTTTCACTGTAGATTTGACAGAATGCAAAGAAGGTATCAATGTGAGACTTCTAAAGATAGCTAAAGCACTCGAGCCAAGATTTAAGAATCTGAAATGCCTTCCAAAATCTGAGATAGAGAAGGTATGGAGCGTGCTTTCAGAAGTCTTAAAAGAGCAACACTCCGATGCAGAAACTACAGAACCCAAATCACCAAAAAAGAAAACCAACCTTCTGCTGGTGGCATCTGACTCAGATGATGAAAATGAACATGCGTCAGTCTTCTCTGCTTTGGATTGTTATCAGGCACAACCCGTCACCAGCTTGGACGCATGTCCGCAGGAATAGTGGTTGAAGCATGAAAGGACATATGAATCTTTAGCGCATCTGGCATGTAAATATTTTGCAATGCCAGCTACAATAGTGCCACACAAACACCTGTTCTCACTTTCAGGTAACATCGTGAACAAGAAGGGGGCAGCATTATGTCTCGCAAATATAAACAAACTTGTTTGTCTCAGCAATTGGCTGAACAAGAAATAGGACTGAGTGGACTTGTAGTCTCTAAAGTTTTACATTGTTTTATTTTTGAACGCAGTTTTTTGTAAGTTCAACTTTCATGATAAAGAGATTGCACTACAATACTTGCATTAGGTGAATTGAAAAACTTTTTTACAGTGCAAATATTTGTAATAAAAAAATATAAAGTGGGCACTGTATACTTTGTATTCTGTTATGATTGAAATCAATACATTCGAAAATGTAGAAAACATCCAAAATATTTAAATAAATGGTATTCTATTAGTGTTTAACAGTGCAATTCATTTTTTTAATCGCTTGACATCCCTAGTTATTAGCTCTCCTTCCTCCCCCACTTTTTCTCTCTCTTGCTCCTAATGTATTTAAAGAACCTCTTATCACCTTTTATGTCCCTGGCTAGGTGTAACTCATTTTGTGCCTTAGCATTTCTGATTTTGTCCCTACCTGCTTATGCTATTCTTTTGTGTTCCTCCTTAGCAATTCATCCATGTTTCCACTCTTGTAAGACTCCTTCTTGATTTTCAGGTCATCAAAAAGCCCCTGAGGGAGTTATAATGGCCTGTTACTCATCGTTCCCTTGGATCAGAATAGTGGGCAGTTATGCATTTAACATTGTCTCTTTGAGAAACTGCCAGATCTTCTGAACTCCTTTATCCCTTACCTCCCAGTTCTCTCAGCTTGTTAAAGCGTTTTGGTTGTATGTGGTTTTTGTTTGTTTGTTTGTTTGTTTATTTTTTTTTTTGAGTCCACTGTCTTTATTCTACTGCTCTCACCTTGTCCTTTCCCTTGAATCGTGAAATTGATCATTTCATGTTCCTTTTCACCCAAATTATCTTTCACCTTCCTATAATCCCACACAGAGTTAACAAGCTTGATCTTCAAACTAGTTAGGGTGTTTGCCCCACTACTTCTCTTGGGAGGCTGTTCCAGAATCTCGCTCCTTTGAACCTTCTTCTAATTTCCAGCCTCAATTTATTCATGACCAGTTTATCCCTATTTGTTCTTCCATTCACTTTTTGCTCTAGCTTAGGCAGCTCTTTTCCTTCCCTGGTGATTAGCCCCCTGTTGTATTTATAGAGAGCAATCAGATCCCCTCTCAGCCTTCATTTTGCTAAGCTAAAGAAGCCAAGGTCTCAGACTACTCTTGTGAGACAGGCTTCCCATGGCCCTGAGCATCCTAGCAGCCCTTCTCACACCCCTTCCAGTCTGGATTAACCTTCTTGAGAACAGGCTCCAGAGCGGCAGACAGTATTCTAAATGCCAAGTTATACACCTAGGAACACTGAATGCATGCCAGACCTAGGGACTGGGGGACTGCATCATGGAAGGCAGTGACAAGCACTGAACATGACCTGCCAGTGAGATGCTGTGGCAAAACAGGCTAATATGATCCTTGGGTATACAAAGAAACGACACGGAGTAGGGTGATTTACTGGAGAAAATGCTTTGGAGTGAGAGATGTAAAGAGCTCAATCTGTTTATCTTATCAAAAATAAGAGTGAGAAGTGACTTGGTTAGTCTACAACTACCTATAGGGGGAGACTGGCCTCTGGAAACTTCCACTACATGCATCTGACAAAGTGGGTATTCACCCACAAAAGTTTATGCTCCAAAACGTCTGTTAGTCTGTAAGGTGCCACAGGACTCTTTGTTGCTTATATGGGGAGAAAATATCTGGTACTAAATGGCGAGCACAGGACGACACAAAACCCTGGCTGAAATAGCTAGACATTGAAGGCAGACAAATTCAAATTGGAAGTTAGGCTTTTTTTAAAAAAACAGCAAAAGAGATTAACCACTGGAACAGACTCCCAAGGGAAGTGGTGGATTCTCCATCTCTTGAAGTCTTCAAATCCAGACTGGATGCTTCTCTGGAAGCTGCTTTAGTCAAAACACAAATTATTAGGCTCAATACAGAAGTAACAGTGAAATTCTCTGTCCTGTATCATACAAGAGATGAGACCATTAGGAAATCTAATGGTCCTTTCAGGCCTTTAAAAAAAAAAAAAAAAAATCTATCAATCAACCCCCCGTTCAGGTGGACTGAAGATTTGTATCCCCAAGTTCCCAAAAACTGGCAGCATCCTCCACAGGCCTGTAGGTCCTACTGGACAGACTCCAGGGGTATAACTCCACCCTGCGGATCCAAACAAAGGGGGCATGGGAGGTTTGGTCCAAGGAAGGGAATTTATAATTGTGATGCCCAGCATGGGGCTTGCACTTGGGCACAAGACGATTATTTGCACCCAAGGTGACACATCTGAGCTATCCTTGCAGGAAGACGAACAAGGTTATTTTTAAAGGGGAGAATGATAACTGGCTTTTTTCTTCCGATTCCAAAACACCAGATGGGATTTTGCTCCAATTCACCGCCACTCAGAGGCTGAAATTGGAGAATCTCAGTCCTCAGGTGCGTGTGTCAGAGAGCTCTGAGCCTGCGAGAACAGAGAGTTTGAACAGAAATTGTCTAGCAGCCTTTAGCTACAGCAGGAGATTCCCAGCACGTCCTCTGCAGCTCACCTTGTGCTATTGGGAAAGCCCCCTATAGAAATAAGGATGCTTGCCAGGCCCCTGCCACCCACACAGCGAACACTACTGGTTCTCAGCTCTGTCCTTAGTGGGGAGAGGGCTATGGGGCAGTTCCAGATGGGTGACCAGGAGCCCCCCACACACCTGGCCTTGACAGCAAACATTCTCTCATACCCCTCTCTCCTCTGATTCTGGTCTCCAGATTAAGAAGCCTGAGTCAGTTACACAGGCTCTGGTGGAACACCCGGCTGACATTCTCCATCCAGACACGCTCTGTGGACCTTTTCTATTTCTGAGATAACATCTCTGAAACAGAGCAGCCTCACCACTTAGAACAGCAATATCTTGCCCTTCAGTTCCTCACAAACAGCCTGTCATGGAGCAGGGCAGCATCAGCTCCAAGAAATAGCTGTGGAAAAGGAAGCACAGAGAAAGGATGGGACTTGCCTAAGGTCTCGGAACTGGGTCAAAGCCAGAAGAAGAATCCAGATCTGACACAGTCTTGTGCTTTAACCACACATCATCCTGCCTGTAGCAGCAGAGTTCTATGAAACTGGGTTCCAGCTCCATAAGACACAGAAGTCTGGGCTAGATGGGGCCCCTAGCAGTTCTTCTGTTTCTCTTTGGTCTCATATGCCTGCCTAGACCCAACAGTTGTCTCCATGGAGGCAGGGGTAGATATCTATAGCCTCGGACTCCTGAGGCCACATAGTCTTTGGCCTGGATTAAAAGGAACCTCCGGCAGGTGAGGCTGCAGCACTGTCTTCTATCTCTGCTCATAACTTTCCTTCCTAGGCTGGAATTACATGCCTTCCTAGGCAGACATGGGTTTGGCATTTCTAGAGCACAAGACTGAGAACAAACCTCACACAACTGCAGCACTAGCTCAATATGGGTCGGGAGAGAACAGGCTGGAACTGGCCTGCACATGCTCTGCAGGAAGAGGGAGAAGCCATTCTGGCATCTTCTGTTCAGGGGGGCCAGCTGCCTCTCTCCAGGATGCTCTGCGGCTTCGCACTCCCAATGGCCTTGTTCCTGCATTTCCTTGAGGCTGCCACAGCTCTCTGGTGAAGGCCTCAGTGCTCAGCCAGGCCTGTTACCTACTGCAATAGGCTGTGACTGAAGCTGTCCCCACGCCCACCTGCGAGCACCAGTTGGGGCAGAACACAGCTGTTCATCCCCTGAGATCACTTCCCAGGGTGGCTACCTGCTCAGATGCTAGACAGGATCCTTAAGGCCCTGCCTGATCTGGGACCTGCTCTCATCCACCCACTGAGAGGCTCCTAACTCCTGGGGCTGAACATGCCAAGAGAGGTGCCCGAAGACCTTCCTCTCTGGGATTCACTCCCATTGACAGTTTCAGCAGAGCCAAGGCTGGTGCCCCAAAAGGCATCAGGCCAGGCACATGGGGCTCATGTCCAAATTTGGTTTTGCTTTCTCTGGCCTTTCCAGGTGCAGGTGCTAGAACTGTGACTCATGCACTGGAGGATTGCTGCCATTGGTGAGTCCTGGCCTGGTCCTGCAGATATAAAACCACTGTTTCCTTTTGGATCCCAAGGGACCCCCATGAGACCAGGCACAGTCAGTGTCTCTGTTCACATAGTAGTTTCCCTAGGGACACAACTTTTGGCTGAAGGCAAGTCCCATCCAGACCAGCTACGGCCATCAACTACCTGTTCTGAATTTAAGGATTCCCATCCTCTGGAAGTTACACTGCCCCTTCCCCAGCCTGGTGCTGCTTCCTATTACTGCTCCCTATTGCACATTAGGCCAAGAGAACATGGGACCCCAGCAGCAGGGGAAACAACTCGAGACAGCTCTTCCCAGAAGGGGAAGGGACCCGCTCAGGACCCCAACCCACTCCTTCCCCCAGCCACTATCTACCCTGCACAGTACCCCCTAGTGACTTTCATAAGCTCCGGGGAGTCAACCCAGCCCTACACTACATCCAGCTAGGACCCAGGCACTTTCATCAGTGATGCATGTTCAGTGTAGGCACAAGCCTCAGATGGAAAATGAGGGCAGAGGAAGAGCCGAAAAGGGCAGAGGGAGGGGAGGGAGAGCTCCCCTGGAGAAAACAGCCCTGAGCCTGGACTGATCTTATGCTGCCTTCTGACACCAACATGTGCCAGGTCCTCAGGAGGCTCCTGGAGGCAGCAGCAAGTGACTGCTCTGTACACAGCTGCACAGATAGGAAAAGGAAGCCCTAAGCCTGGGACAAGCAGGCATAAAACAGGAGGAACGAGAAGAGCAGAGCAAAGGGATAGTCAGGCTCAAAGCCTCCTGGGCTGGCAGTGAGATGGACCACAAAAGGGATTCGTCTCCCTTGATGGAGGGAAACGGGGGCCCCCCCATCACCAGGGGAAGCATCTCACCCAGGCGGTACACATTGCTAATGGACTCTCACCTTCAAGTGGCAGAGCAAAAGCTCCTTTACACAAGCCATTTAAACTAGACCGGACACAGCCATGTAGAATACAATGTAAGGACCAGTCTTGCCCTGGGCCCAAGACAGGGAGGATTTGAGGAGACAACAAACCAAATGAGACTGAAGAATCTATCTGGAACAAAGTGGTTTATGTGCTGAACAACCGAGCACAGACCCAATAGCTGGCTGTGGGAGCTTCCTGGATTCTGTGCCAGCCAGAGAAAAAGGTAGCCCCTGAGGTAACACATAGAAATCCTTGCCCCTCCCATTAGAAGTCATGCCTATATATGGGGCTTCTTCCTTGCAGAGGAGCTCACTTCAGCCCCACAGGCAGAGTCCCTGAGCCAGGGGAACATCCCCGCACACAGCATCCTTCAGGTCAGAACACATGCCCATTACTGGTGCCAAGAGAAAACCTGGCCCAAGAACACCTCCTGAATGATGTGTTCACACCCTGCTCCACAGCCTCACCCTAAGACACAGACAATACCTAGTGTTGATGTCCTGGCATTCAGTGCCTCATGCCACTCTCAAAGCTTCCGCCTGTGATTTCACCATATGAACTGCCTCTGCACTCAGTGCTCATTTATTCAGCAATCCTGGCACCCTGGGCTCCATTCGCTAGCAAGAAGGTTGGATTTTCTAGCTGACATTACTGCCAAGTTCATGGGGCCTGAGCACCTCACCGGCTCAGGCAGAGGGAGAGAGCATAGAGCTGGGATTTCCTGGGCTCCTACATCTTCAGCAGCAGCAGACTCTCCGCACCTGGAACTCAGTGTCAATCAGCAGGAAGGAAGGGCATTGAACCCAATAAGAGAGGAGATGAACACTCAAGCCTTACTCAACGGTGGGTGTATGTCTACATTGCAGTAAAATATGTGCAGCTGGCCTGGGCCAGCTGACTCGGACTCAGGGCTCAGGCTGTGGGGTTATAAAACTGCAATGTACACATTCAAGTTCAGGCTGCAGTCAAGTTCTAGGACCCTCCCGTCCATTGTGGGGTCCCAGAGACCAGGCTCCAGCCCAAGCCTGAGCATCTACACTGCAATTTTATAGTCCTGCAGCCCAAGCCCCATGAGTTTGAGTCAGCTGACGCAAGCCAGCCACAGCTGTGCTGCAGGTCTTTTATCACTATGTAAATGTACCCTGAGTGACAGGGAGGGAGGGATGTGTTGTCAGAACTTCCTCATTTGATGTGAAAGTCCTTCAATACTCCAGAGCCATGGAGACATCCTTGGGATACACTTCGAGAGGAGAACTGCTCAGAATCAGAGGACATCGAGCCTGCATCCTGCCCAAGGCCAACAACTCTTCAACATTTCCATAGAAAGAGCAGATTTCCCTTCTCTCCACTCCAAGAAACTCCTGCTCCTGTACTAGACAGAGGGGCTTGGCTACAAGCACAAGGGAGGGAGCAGATAGGGAAGTTCAAGGGGACACTTGCACCAGCAGCAATGCTAGCACTCGGATAGAGCACCCAGCTCCCGGGCGCTTGGCAGGGCACATGCTATACAATATGTAGATATTATCATTACAGCTGAAGCATTCTAGGTGCGAGCATTCAGTACTGAAACAGGGTCTGGCTGTTGGAAGTTCAGGTGGCATCCATCTCATTTCTGTACTCTGCCAGCTCCCAGCAGACCAAAGTGACCCCTGAGTGGGAATGGTGCAATAGGACTGACGGCAGGAGACATTCCAACAGCAGGGGCTGCGTATGTTACCTCGAAAATCAGGGAGAAACCTCCTCCTTCCCAGCCGTGGAGCTGGCTCCACTGCAGTGACAGTGGGAGAGCGACACTCCCCTGGGCTCAAGGAACAGGACAAACCCACTCAGAACGTGGTAACTGTCAGAAAGTTCATAGAGTGAGCCCTGGTAGTGAGAGGCAGAAGCTTGATCTGTGATACAGATGGGGCTCTGGAAAATTCCAGTGAGCTTGAAAGGCAGAGAAAATATCCCTCTGCTATCACCTGCTGCAAAAGTAACTCTTACAGCTACTTTCAGAATCGCTCTTGAAACATCATGAAGTCCTGAAGGGGGGCAGGAGAAGAGAGGACATTTCTGTAGTGCTTTCAGGAGCTTCCCTTAAACTGCCCTGAAGAATGAGTCACTGAACCACACGGTCACTTGGGCTGGGAGACACTTGCTTCAACCCCCACTCCTACTGCAGAGCACAGGCTCCTGAGTTACAGCCTCACCCTAGGTTACAAGCAGTCATTCCAAGCCCTTGTGCTCAGACACCACCTCCAACAGATTTCTCTGCTGCCTTAAAGCCCCCTTCACAAAAGGGGTGTTTCTTGCTCTTCTGCTCCCCACGCATCTGACTGGCTCCCCTCTTCCTTAGTGCAATGCAAGCAGGGATTGAACTCTCAACCCCCACAGGTTTCCTAAATTTCTCCCACCTCACCCCAGATCTGCAGCAGCCATTCTCACCTCAGTTATGGAAAGGCAGGGAAGGAGGGGAAAGATGGGGAAGAAACAATCATTGTGCATTTGTTATTTGTCACGTCCAGAAGCCACTTGTCCCGGACAGAGCAGAATTCCCCCTGCAACAATGACTCAGACTAGGAAGCAAATCAAGCAGGTGGGATGATTTCTGGCAGAGAGAGAATAGCAGGAGTGGTACAGACCTCTTCCTCCTCAATGCGAGCAGGCTCAATCAGCAGATTATTGGCTTGATCAAACGACACCCCCTGTTAGGACAGGAACCAGCAAAGAGGCATGCGGATTAGTGGAGCAAAAACCAAACCCACCACCATTACCGCCACCACCCAACTGCACACCGCTCAGAGACAGGCCCTGCCACACAGCACAGGGATAGATCTCCTCTCCCACACCACTCGCAACATTCACCTACCACACAGAGCACCAGAGAGGGCCACCTCCCCTGTGGTCAGAGCACTGAGAATGCCAATCCTGCTAGGCCAGACTCATAGAACTCCATGCCCTGGGACCACATTGTTTGGTTTGGCACTCAGGATCTGAACTCCAGCCTCATGAGCTGAACGTTACTTGCCGTTGTTAGCCCTACTGTGCCCCGTCAAGGAAGAATGAAGGATTGAATGATACAGGAGAGAGAGAAGAGAGAAGGGCCCTGTAGCACCACCCAGCTGCTGCACACAGGGGACAGAGGCTACCCCCACAATCTCACCATGCCACCCTCCTGGAGAAAAGGCTCCAATGCAATGGGCCATCCTGCCAGAGGCCACAAGTTTCCTACTCCCAAGTGCATCACGAGTACACAGGAGACCTCTAGTACGAGACCCCTCCGGATTTCCCTAGGGCACCAGTTTTCAAGTCAGAAACTCTAGGTCATGATTCACTCCCACCTCCACACTGCCCTGCCTCCTCTCTGCCTGTCCAACACACACATCTCACCTGCAGTTCCCAGGGACACAGCACTCACATCCCCACTCCAGGAGAGAAGCTCAGAGAAGAGGGGAGCCCTGCAAATCTGCCTTGCTGGAAAAGGTGTCTGACCCAACCCCTCGAGAAGGGCAGCTCCTAGTAGAGGCCTTGCAACCATCAGCAGCACAGACTTGACCATGGAGAGATGCAGAAGCTGTGGCACCAGTGCCTGCATGATCTTCATTAGACTGCCTACAGGAGCGGGCCCCGAGCCCACGGTGCCAGGCTAGAAGAAGCCTTCTTGGTCCAGGCCATTTTCCAAGTAACAGCTGAACTCTGAGGCAGGGAGGGCCAGAGCCAGCCTTGTGCACTCCTGACACACAGCTCTCATTTTCCGCTCGGAAAGCCTCACATGGCAAGGGGCCTGTGTGCTGGGGACCCTGGCAGCCCCAGGGGAGCAGGTATCAGTGCAGACAAAAAGGGAGCCCCCAACATCAACAAAAGATGCTGAGTGCATGAAAACCTCCCTCACTTTGGCCAAGGAGCCACAGGGGATAGAGGGCCCCCTAGCCTGAATAGGTCCATAAGCTTCAACCCAGCACCTTATGCCAGCTCCAAGGCACAGATCCAGGAGCTGGGTGGGGGCAATTCCACAATGGAGACTACACCACATCATAACCCTAATTCTCTTCCAGCTTGATATGCCCCACAACATAGCCACCAACTCCAAACCCACTTCCAGCTGACCCCATAGATCATCCCCGTTACCTCCTCAGCCCCATACCAGCACATCTCCATGAAAACCCATGAACACCATTCCCGTAAGTGCCTGTCCAAGTGTGTTAGCTCCACTCAGAGCTGGGCGGACATCCTCCCACCTCTCCAACTTCTGGTGGGGCAAACATGAGCAGGATGGTGCTCCCTGGTCCCAGGTTTCCAGGGCACATGGTAGAGCAGTGCCCTCAGGGCAGCACCGGCCATGCGGTGTGGAGTGAGTGCAGAGTACAATTCTCCCAGTGCACCCAGCCATTGGAATGCATCCCCATCCTGAAGGCTTGTGAGCAGGCATAGCTCCTCAGGACAAGGGAGAGCAGTGTGCTACTCTGCAGCCACTCCCCGTTCCTCCCACAGGGGCGCTTCTGTGCAACAGGCTGGGAGCAGACTCCCAGAGCAAGTATGACAGATCTACCCAGAAAAAGAGCTCACCCCAGCACAGAAGAGAAGCAGCACCCACAGAGCTGGGAGGAGAAAACCTGTATCAGGCTGGGGGGATGAGGATGACTCTCACAGCATGGAACACATTCTACAGCAATGGGTGAGACACACCGTCTGGACGGAACACAGGGAGGAAAGTCTGGGAAGCTGGCAAGGCTACAAACCAGCAGAACTGACCCCAATACAAGCCCAGCTCTTCCACCCACAGCACAGTGTCTCCTGAAGTCTCTCCTCTCCTGTTTTTTCTTCAGCACCATGTGGGCCTGGCAGCTCAAAGAACAACCATCTAGGGGCTCTGGATACCTACCCTCTGCCTCCCAGCAGCTGGACAGGCAGAAAGGCAGCCCAGAGAGCAGCAGGGAGTTCCCAGCCTGTGCAGCACCCCCCGCAAGGCCCTACCTTGACTGACGGCTGTGTGGACAAGGCTCCGTTCTTCATATCATCCTTGTCCCAGGCCTCCTCCTGCTCCTTGGGCTCTGCACTGTTATTGCAACCCCCCAGCTCCTCCTCCTCCTCAGGGACCCTGTCACTGTTCAGCCCCTGCAGGAGCGCCACCACTGCCTCTGGCTTGGGCAGCTTGGTGATCTTAAAGTGTTTCTTATAGTGTGGTGTGTCCTTGCGGATCAGCCTCTGCTTCTCCACTGGGAACGGCCGGTCTTCATCCTCATCCTCATCCTCGCTCCGGATCAGAGTGTCCTCAGCAAAATGCACCGTGGGCTACAATGACAAAGACCCATGAATGGCTGTGAGCCTCAGACAACAGCTAGATTTGGGGGCAAAGCACTCACAGCTGCTGGTCTGCAAGGCCAGCCTAGTCAGGGCTGGGCCCCGGACACAGGCAGGAGGACAGACTGAGGGCTGCTCCTCTGATGGTATTCAGGGTAGGTCCAGGAGCAATATCCAGAGCAGCTTCCACCACACCCAGCTCCAGGGCCCTGCTAGCCCCCCTGTGCCCCCGACCTTCCACCCACACCTTGGCCTCTGCCTGTGCCCAGCTCCCACCTGCCTCACCCCCTCTTGCAAACATTCAGGTTCTATCCCACCTCCCATTCCCATCCACGCCTCGAGCCATCTCCCTGCTACTCTGGGAGATGTCCAGCCAGGCCCCATCAGGATCCTCCACAAAACAACTCAGTGCAGCGCCTACCTCATTGTACTCCACTTCCAGCTCCTCCTCTTGAGCAGCCACCGCCTCTACTTCCTGCTCTTCTTCATCTCCAGGCTTCGCCTCATTCTCCAGCTCCTGTGTTTCGGTCACTTGCCCATTCAGCCTGTCTCCCCCTCCTCCCCCCTCCTCTTCCCTGAAGTTGGCAGAGACAGTGCTGTTAGAGACATGCGAGTCCTCACTGCGATTGGACATGGCACTCAGCCTCTTCACCTGTGGGAGTAGGACAGGCAGCGAGAACTGAGGCAGAAGCCAAAGGGGGACACAGAAAAGGGGGAATGGGACCCAGCACTGAATGCTGCAGACCCTGGCCCAGCAGGATCCTAACTGCTTCAGTGAGCTGCCTGGCCTCATCTGTGCCACTCCCCAGCCCACTTCATCCCAGCCCCTGTGGCACAGCCAGCCTGGTACCTATCAGCACAGCGTGCTGTCACCAGTGTTACACCTGGAAGACAAGACTTCAGTAGGGAACTCAGCTGCCAGCAGCTGCAGAACAGTGCATTGTCACTCACTTGGGGATGCCCAGGGAATGACTGGGAACCCTCTGTATGGAGCGAAGGGAAAGCCATTACAAGCGCATTACTATGGCTCCTTCCCTGCTGAGGGGCCGCATTATCCCAGGACAAAGGCACACGGGCAGAATGACTCAGAAGGGCAGAGATTCACACAAAGGTCACACAGTGATCAAGTCATGGTCAGAGCTGGGGCAAGCCCCGAGTTGCCTGATGCCAAGTCCTGCCCTAAGAATGCGTCACTTTGCACATAGGCTGTCAAGTTCCTGCTCTGCCTCAGCCCAGCCCACATGCAAACATGCCTTTTGCCTTCCCCGTACTACACCAATGGTGCCAGTTTTCATGGCCACTTTTTTCCTTGTTGCCCCCCTCTGCATGGGACTCCCACACTACATCAGTGTGCCAGGATTCCACGTGCTCTTCATTCCAGTGCCTCCTAACAATTAACTTCTTTGGCCAAGCCTACAGACACTGCTGCCCCACCTCAGAAAAATGCTGCATCAGCCCTTGCACTGTCAATCTCATAAAGCCCCAATTCCAGAGCTCCCATGGTACTGGCTCTAATCTCTGCAAGGGTGGCTTCGTGCTCAGCTGGTGCAGTTAAAAGGTGCATGCCAGAGAGCTCTGCAACTTTCTGGCCCGGTCCCGCTCTCTGTGCGGGGAGCACTCACCTCTGAGTTTGGAGAATCCAGGTCCACATCGGGCTTCGCAGAATATATCTCATTGCGCCGAACTTCGATCACTTTCTTCATAACCTTCAGCTCACTAGGGTGAGGAGTTGCTCTGCGCTGCAGGCCCTGCCAGGGAAAGAGAGCACAGAGCAGATGAGACAGTGCACACAGCCCAGAGACTCCAGACCTTTAGACTGAGCATCGGTTCATCCTCACACTTTGCCCACATTTGGCATTCTACGTTGAGCTGGCCCCAACCCAGGGGGAGATGCAGCCCCAACTGGGCCCCATCTCACTGCCACTGGGCTGAATTCTCCCCCCAACCTCTGATTCTGTGCTACGGTGAGCAGGAGCCCTGAGGGTAGAACGCAGGTAGATTCCCCTCAATCTCTCTGGTATTCCTTTAGTGCATGCTGCAGTCTCGTGCTTCTCAGCAGTGCCAATGGCACTTGCTGAGTGGATCTGTCCCAAAACAACAGGCAAGAGAACAGCATTTAAAAACAACAGAACATAGTGGCAGAAAACCACAAACACTCATGGGGCTGAAGGCCCTAGGGACTCCCAGAGCAGGCCCAGCACCTGGACTTGTTCTAACCTCCTTTTATTACAAGAGGCTAGGAGAGTCACTGGACTGGAATCATCTCCTAAAGTCAGGAGTCCTGCTGGATGCTCTAGCATCACAGACAGGTCGCAGTAGCCTTCACCATGCCCTACCACTCTAGAGATTGGAGTAAAATAACTGGCCATGTTTCTCTGGCTCTGTGACTTTACCTAGGGCTGTAAAATCTGAGTGACTGATACATAGTCATGGGATACAGGGTTTTCTCCTCCAGTGCATTAGTTTCCATTGGGTCCCAAGTCAGGGGACTGTCTGTCCAGATCAAAAGGCTGAGGACTGGGGGCAGTGTACTGGGATTGCCGTGACAAAGCCACGACCATAGGGTGACTATTTGGTGAACCTTTTGTAAAGTGAGTTAGTGGCCACGGTTCTATTCTTAATAGGACAGCTGTCCAGAATGCCAACCTCATTAGGCCCTTATTGGCAGCTGCTGCTCTTATTCCTGCCAGCCCTCATGCTGTACATGTCTCTGGGGTGGATGACTTGGCACAGAGACTAGTTCCCCTCAGCCTGGGATGCCGTGTCCCCTCTGGGAGGCAAGGGCTGGGGGAGATGCAGCTCATACCATACCCCTTGAGGAGGGAGAGGCAGCTCTGGGCAGACACATTGTTCCATGCCCTGCAGAAGTCTCCAGAGCATATTTCCTTAGGAAGCTGGTAAGGCCCTGGACAACCCACTATGCCTGTTTCTCTTACTCTCTTCTCAGCTCCAGCCTCCTCGTCATCATCAGCTTTGGGCTCGTCCAAAAACTGGATCACACTGACCCGGTTCAAGTTGGTGTCTGTCCAACTTTCATCCACACTGTTCTGCAGGAGATTCTCTGTAGAAAAAGATGATAAAGAGAGATCTGGCTCCTGAGCGACAAGGTGTTGGGGCCTGGTTGAGACGCACTTCCCACCGACGAAGCCATCTCTATCAGAGAGCCCCCCCCATACCCACTAAGCGGCAGGGGCCTTAAGGGGAGACACACTGTGTTGCACACTCCTGTCAGCCCTTCAGTGGTCCCTGACAGGGTTGCATGACTCTTGGCAACCTCTACACGGGGTCCATGAAGGATCCAGCTCCAGCACTGGGTAGGAAGAGGGGAAGAAACAGAAGCTGTGGTGCTTGGACAGCACTGAGCAGAGAGAGCAGTCTCCGGTTCAGCAGCAAAAGGAAATGGTTAGCTAAAGGGATCTGATGTCATGCTGGATAGGCAGTTTCACAGCTTTAACGTTCTCCAACTTGGGGAGATCCACCACGTCAACAGCTGGGAGCCCAGGCCTGTTACATCAATCACAATAACCATATGAACAGAGAATAGTCCAAGGGTGGTGAAGAAGAGACATCTGGGAACAGGAACCAAGAGAGAGATCCCAGAGGAGAGGGCAACAATGGGATCTTGGCCTCACATCTCAGAGAGAAGAGAGAGGACAGCCCTTCTCCACAGGAGGCAAGGCACCATGGAGAAGCACTCAATGGGGCCTCTTACCTAGACTGGGAGATGGCTGCTGGGGCAGCAGGTAACAGGTGAGAACCTTTTCACCCGTCTTCTCATCATCTTCTGTCTGGAATTTCAACATGGGCTGGGACTGGTTCTCTGCAAGCCACAGGGCCTTCAGGTTGAGATTTGTCAGGGCAAAGGGCAAGTTCTGCAGCCTGCATGAGAAACATGGCTGATGAGACCTCACTGGCCTAGAAGGAACCTCCACCAGGCCCTTGAATTCCTCCACTTGCCTCGGGGCAGGGTGGAGCAAACCCTGAGACAGGGCCTCTCTCTCCAATGTAGAATCTCTCTCATGATGGAGACTCCACACAGCTCTTACCAGACTGTTCTGCAGCATAAATGTCCTCCCACAGCCTCCCACCACCACACTGTAAGCTCTATGACTATGGGTAAAAGAAGGACACTTGTATTTTAACCACCCAGGGCTCACTCCTAGTGAGTTTGCCTGAAAAATTGGAAAAAAACCCATTGAGCCGCACTAGCGAAAAGGAGACTCTGCCCCAGGCCAGTCAAGTTCCTGAAAACTCCTGGCAAGCGGAGGGTCTAACCAATCCAAGGCTTATGCTCTTCCCACTGCAGGACTCCAGCCAGGCAGTGGCAGGAGGTCATACTTAAGATTATGTTTTAATCATGAGTATTTTTTAGTAAAAGTCATGGGTAGGTCATGGGCAGTAAACAAAAATTCACAGCCTCTGACCCGTCCATGACTTGTACATCCCTGACTAAATCTTGGGGAAGGGGGCAGCCTAGGGAGGGACCACGAATGCTCTCGGGGGAGCAGCCCAAGCCCCCATGGGTATTCAGGGCTGGGGGGTATTTGCGGGGTTGTCAAGCTCCCTACCTGGCTCCACACAACCCCCCAGAAGCGGCAACATGTCTCTCCCTCAGCTCCTAAGCAGAGCTGTGGCCAGGCAGCTCTGCACGCTGCCTCCACCCCAAGTGCCAACTCCGCAGCTCCCATTGGCGGGGAACTGCAGCCAATGGGAGATACGGGAGCAGCACCTGCTGCCTACCCAGGCCAACCGCGCTGGCTGCTGCAGAAGTCACGGAGATGCCACAAAGTCACAGAATCCGTGACTTCCACGACCTCCATGACAAACTCTCAGCCTTAGTCACAGTGCAACATGACAATGGGCTGCTCCTGAAGCTCTGGTACCCATCAAATCCCTTTGAAGGTGCAGGATTTTACTGTAAAGCCAGAGAGCAGACAGCAGAAATTCCACTCTGACCCTGAGCCTGCAGAGACTCTACGGTCACTGACACTTGTTCTCATTGTGAGTGTCACAAAAGACTCAGAGCATCAGACAGGGATCATGACCTGGTTATATTTACCTTACACTAACAGAATATGAACTCCACCAGAGAGGTCCTTTGGGGCCATCTGCCTGTCCCAAGTCAGGATAAAGGAGGAGAGTTGGGCGTGGGGCTAGCAACTCCACCCCGTAAAAAATCAACCTGCTACAGAAACACCAACAACAGAGACAACAGAGACTTTTACCCTGGAAAAAGAAGGGTCTTCAACTCGAAGATGCATGACGCTGGGTGGTGAAAGCCGTGAGGAAGCCACTAAGCTGATTACCCTTCTTGCAACCAGGAGGATTACCATAGGCACATGGAACGTGAGGACCATGTACGAGTCAGGAAAGACGGCACAGGTTGCAGCAGAGATGAGGAGCAACAACCTGACCCTATTAGGCATTAGCGAGACAAGATGGATGCAAGCTGGACAGAGACGACTGTTGACAGGAGAGCTGTTGCTGTATTCAGGACATGAAGAGAGCGACGCACCCCACACACAGGGAGTAGGCTTCATGTTGTCCAAGCAGGCACAGAGAGCACTGATTGGTTGGGAGGCACATGGTCCCAGGATCATCACAGCATCCTTCAGAACTAAAATGAAGAGGATTAAGATGAATGTTGTTCAGTGCTACGCTCCAACTAATGACAGCGAAGAGGAGGACAAAGATTATTTTTACAACAGACTCCAGAAAATATTAGAGATTCTCCCAGACAAAGACATCATCATCCTTATGGGAGACTTTAATGCCAAAATTGGACCTGACAACACAGGATACGAACAAGTCATGGGGACCCACGCTCTGGGAGAGATGAGTGAGAATGGAGAGAGATTTGTGGATCTGTGTGCACTTAACAACCTGGTCATAGGAGGTAGCATCTTTCCTCACAAGCGGATCCACAAGAGTACCTGGGTATCACCAGCAGGCACGACAGAAAATCAGATTGACCATGTCTGCATTAGCAAGAAGTTCAGAAGATCCTTGCAGGACGTTAGAGTTAGAAGAGGAGCAGACGCGGCGTCCGACCATCACTTAGTGGTGGCTATATTGAAGCTGAAGCTGAAGCAGAACTGGATAGATACGTCAGACAGAAGAGTGAAGTACAACGTCAGCCTTCTGAAGGACCATAAGACCAAGGAAGATTTTGGACTGATGCTGAAGAATAAGTTTTCAGTATTACAGGATCGGTCTGAGGAAGAGGAAGACAGTGTACTAAACAGATGGCAGAAAGTGAGAGAGACACTTAGGTTAGTATGCCAGGAAGTGCTTGGAATTAAGAAACACCAGCAGAAAGAGTGGATCACAGCAGAGACCTTGACCAAGATAGAAGACAGAAAGAAGAAGAAGGCAGCAGTCAACAACAGCAGGACTAGAGCTGCAAAGGCCAAAGCTCAAAAAGAGTATGCTGAAGCCCACAGAGCAGTGAAGAGGAATATTAGGAAGGACAAGAGAGAGTATGTGGATGAACTGGCAGCAGAAGCGGAGCAGGCAGCATACAGCGGTAACATGAAACAGCTGTATGATACTACCAAGCGACTGTCTGGAAAGTTCAGCAAGCCAGAACGTCCCGTTAAAGACAAGCAGGGAAAGTCTATAACAGGAATAGAACAACAGATGAACAGATGGGCGGAGCACTTTGAGGAACTCCTGAACAGACCAGCACCACCAAATCCACCAGACATTAACCCAGCCAACGAGGACCTCCCAATTAATTGCGATAAACCAACCAGAGATGAGATCAGAAAAGCCATCACCATGATGAAGAACAGGAAGGCGGCTGGACCTGATGACATCCCAGCAGAGGCCCTGAAAGCAGACCTGGATGCTTCAGTGGAAATGCTGTACCCCCTCTTTGAGAAGATATGGGAAGAAGAAGTGATTCCGGCAGACTGGAAAGAGGGATATCTCATCAAAATCCCCAAGAAAGGAGACCTTAGCAACTGTGCCAATTATAGAGGAATCACACTCCTGTCGGTGCCAGGGAAGGTCTTCAACCGAGTTCTCTTAGAGAGAATGAAGGATGCCGTCGATCCACAGCTACGAGATGAACAGGCAGGTTTCCGGCTGAACAGATCATGCACGGACCAGATAGCAACGCTTCGCATCATAGTCGAGCAGTCTGTGGAGTGGAACTCCTCGTTGTACATCAACTTTGTTGACTATGAGAAAGCGTTCGATAGCGTGGATCGAGAGACCCTCTGGAAGCTCCTTCGGCACTACGGCATTCCAGCAAAGGTGGTCAACCTGATCAAGAACTCATATGATGGTATACACTGTAGAGTGATCCATGGAGGGCAGCTCACTAACAGCTTCCAGGTGCGAACTGGAGTCAGACAAGGATGCTTGTTGTCACCACTTCTCTTTCTCCTCGTCATCGATTGGATTATGAAGACATCCACTTACGAGCGTAGGAACGGAATCCAGTGGACGTTGTGGACCCAGCTTGATGACCTGGACTTTGCTGACGATCTTGCACTCCTTTCGCACAGTAAAGAGCAGATGCAAGAGAAGACCAACACTGTGGCAGCCACGTCATCACAGGTTGGCCTCAACATTCACAAGGACAAGACCAAGATCCTTAGGATTAATTCCATCAGCAACGACCCAGTCACACTGAATGGAAGCCCCTTGGAAGAAGTGCAGTCCTTCACCTACCTAGGTAGCATCATTGACCAGCAGGGTGGCACAGACGCAGACATCAAAGTAAGGATTGGTAAGGCAAGAGCAGCCTTCTTACAGCTCAAGAACATCTGGAGCTCCAGAGAGCTGTCTTTGGCAATAAAAATTCGACTGTTCAACTCCAATGTGAAATCAGTCCTACTGTATGGAGCTGAAACCTGGAGGACAACCAAAACAACCACCAGGAAGATCCAGACCTTCATTAATAGCTGCCTCAGAAGGATTCTCCAGATCCGCTGGCCAGACACCATCAGTAACATCCACCTCTTGGAGAGGACCCGTCAACTCCCAGCAGAGGAAGAAATCAGAAGGAGAAGGTGGGGTTGGATAGGACATACACTACGCAAGCAGCCAACTAACATCACCAGACAGGCACTGCGGTGGAACCCCCAAGGCAAGCGGAAAAGAGGCCGTCCAAGAAACACCTGGCGACGCGACCTTCAGGCTGATAGCAAAAAAATGGGCTATACCTGGAACCAGCTAGAGCGAATGGCCCAGGATAGAAGACTCTGGAGATCTGTGGTTGGCGGCCCATACCCCGATTGGGGTGATGGGCATGAGTGAGTGAGTGAACAGAATATGGTACCAACCGGGAATATGTATATTTGGAACTTTAAAAGGGCCAATTTTCCAACGCTTAAAACAACTATTAGCTGACTGGGAATTTAAGTGGAAAGTTTTGTTAACGAAAACTGTGAATTGTACAAGGACATGCTATTCCATGCCCTAAAAACCACAATTTTACAGACGGCAAGAAGCCATCCTGGTTAAAGAGAGATGTGGAAATGGTGATACAACAAAAAAAATTTAGGGCTGTCAAGTGATTAAAAAAATTAATCGTGATTAATTGTGCTGTTAAACAATAATAAAATACCATTTATTTAAATATTTTTGGATGTTTTCTACATTTTCAGATATACTGATTTCAATTACCAACACAGAATACAAAGTGTACGGTGCTCACTTTATATTTATTTTTACTTGCAAACATTTGCACTGTAAAACACAAAACAGTATTTTGCAATTCACCTAATACAAGTACTATAGTGCAATCTCTCTATAATGAAAGTTGAACTTACAAATGTACAATTGTGCACAAAAAATAACTGCATTCAAAAATAAAACAAATGTTAAACTTTAAAGCCTACAAGTCAACTCAGTCCTACTTCTTTTTCAGCCAATCACACAAAAAAGTTTGTTTACATTTGCAAGAGATAATGCTGCCCGCTTCTTGTTTACAGTGTCACCTGAAAGAGAGAACAGGCACTTTCATGGCACTGATTCATATGTCCCTTCATGTTTCAACCACCCTTCTACTGGACATGCGTCCATGCTGACAATAGGTTCTGCTCGATAACGATCCAAAACAGTGCAGACTGACACGTTCATTTTCATCGTCTGAGTCAGATACCACCAACAGAAAGTTGACTTTCTTTTTTCGTGGTTCAAGTTCTGTAGTTTTCACATCGGAGTGTTGCTTTTCTAAGACTTCTGAAAGCATGCTTCACACTTCATCCCTCTCAGATTTTGGAAGGCTCTTCAGATCCTTAAATCTTGGATCAAATGCTATAGCTATCTTTAGAAATCTCACATTGGTGCCTTCTTTGTGTTTTGTCAAATCTGCAGCGAAAGTGTTCTCAAAACGAACAACATGCTGGGTCATCCTCTGAGACTACTATAACAAGAAGTATATGGCAGAATGCGGGTTAAACAGAGCAGGAGATATACAATTCTTCCCCAAGGAGTTCAGTCACAAATTTAATTAACATTTTTTTTTTTAATGAGCATCATCAGCAAGGAAGCATGTCGTCTGGAATGGTGGCCAAAGCATGAAGGGACATATGAATGTTATGCACATCTGGCGCGTAAATACCTTGCAATGCAGGCTACAGAAGTGCCATGCAAAATGTCTGTTCTCACTTTCTGGTGACATGGTAAATAAGAAGCAGGCAGTGTTATCTCCCATAAACAAATTTGTTTGTCTTAGCAACTGGCTGAACAAGAATTAGGACTGAGTGGATTTGTAGATTCTAAAGTTTTACATTGTTTTATTTTTTAATGCAGTTATGTCACAAAAAAATTCTACATTTGTAAGAATAAAAAGATTGCATCACAGTACTTGTATGAGGTGAATTGAAAAATACTGAATCACTTGGTTAAATGGTCATAGTCTTACCAATCACATTTTAACTGAGCCAAATCCCAGGTAATGCTGCTAAGAGTCAAGAATGCAGGTTATACCTATGGGATGGGCTACTGTCTTGGAAAGCAGCGACTCAGAAAAGGATTCAGAGGTCACCATACATCATTTCCCCAACATGAGCTCTCAGTGCAATGCTGTGGCTAAAAGGGCTACTGCCATCTTTGGGTGCATAAAAAGCAGAATATCAAGTAGAAGCAGAGAAGGCCCTCTGCCCATAGCCTCCAAACAGCAATGCCCACAAGCCAGTGGACTACTGCACAGGGAAGTGAGATCTGGCTGACAACCTGCCTGCACAGGCAGCAACTCCAGATACTGTGCCAGTCTGGAGAGAAAGGGGCCCCCACACCCACAGAGACTGATATCTGTAAGAGAGGCCAGCCAAGCAGACACATTCCTGGGCCTAGTGAGACTAAGTGGTGCTGAGGCCTTGTGCTGTCCTTTAACAGGGGCACATGGCACTCCATGAGTGCCAACAGCTTAAGTGAGACACTTGGGAAAAGAAAGTAGTTGCAAACTTCTGTAGATACAAGGGCTGAAAAACAGTGGAAGCTAGAGCTGGACAGGAGGGGACAATATGGGGAGAGTTGAAATCCCCCATTATTATTGAGGTTTTTTTATTTTTACAGCCTCTCTAATCTCCCTGAGCATTTCACAGTCACTATCACCATTCTGGACAGGTGGTTAGTAATATATTCCTACTGCTATATTCTGATTATTAGAGCATGGAATTACTAATTGTAGAGATTCTTTGGTACAGTTTGGTTCATTCAAGATTTTTACTTCACTTGATTCTACGCTTTCTTTCACACATCGTGCCACTCCCCCAAGAGCACGACTTGTTCTGTCCTTCCGATATATTGTGTACCCTGGTATATGAGGGGTGGGAAGGGATAGCTCAGTGGTTTGAGCACTGGCCTGCTAAACCCAAAGTTGTGAGTTCAATCCTTGAGAGGGCCACCTAAGGATCTGGGGCAAAATCAGTAGTTGGTCCTGCTAGTGAAGGCATGGGGCTGGACTCGACCTCTCAGGGTCCCTTCCAGGTCTATGGATAAGTATAGCTCCATTACTGTGTCTCATTGATTATCCTCATTCCACCAAGTTTCTGTGATGCCTTCCTCATTTAATATAAGGCACCTATCTTATTATTTAGACTCCTAGCACTGGTATATATGCACTTCAAAAACTTGCCACTTTTTAGATGCCTGACATTACATAAAGTAACTGAATGGGTGTGACGTTATTGATATAAACTGGGACCATACAGAACACGGGTTGCAACCAAAGTCCTGTAGTGGCACCAAATCCTATATAAAGGGGATCATATAAGGTGTCTAAGACCAGGTTATGGGTTATTGGTTATGATTATGCTGTCTGTATGTCTGTATCATTTTGTAGTTGAAGTTATGAATATTGGCTGTACTGTCTATATTTCAAATTTGTGCTGTGTTACTGGGAAAGATCCCAGACAAGTTGGTGTTAGCTCTGCTTAGCCTGCTTGATGGCCCGTTAAGGACCATCAGCTACACAA
>NC_133770.1:303081879-303129862 GCF_003597395.2 Chelonoidis abingdonii | reverse complement strand
AATAAACCTTTAGATTTTAGATTCTAAAGGATTGGCAACAGCGTGATTTGTGGGTAAGATCTGATGCGTATATTGACCTGGGTCTGGGACTTGGTCCTTTGGGATCGAGAGAACCGTTTTCTTTTACTGGGGTGTTGGTGTTCTTAGCCATTCATCCCCAGGACAAGTGGCACTGGTGGTGATATGGGGAGACTGGAGTGTCTAAGGAAATTGTTGTGTGACTTGTGCTTAGCCAGTGGTGTGAAACCAAAGTCATTTTTGTCTGGCTGGTTTGGTTTGCCTTAGAGGTGGAAAAACCCCAGCCTTGGGCTGTGACTGCCCTGTTTAAGCAATCGGTCCTGAATTGGCACCTCAGTTGGGTCCCGCCAGAACCACATTGTCACAATGGGACTCTTTCATTTGACTGCTTCTCATCAGATCCCACCTGTTTATCATCATCTTCCATCCTCTCCTCCTTACTAGGACATAGAGAATCTCCATTAATAGATCCTCCCCTAAGGGATGTCTCTGTCCAAACCACGTGCTGCTTCACACCTCTTGGCTCTCCCCAAGCCCTTAGTTTAAAAACTGCTTAATGACTTTTTTAATGTTAAGTGACAGCAATCTGGTTCTATTTTGGTTTAGGTGGAACCCATACTTTCTGTATAGGCTCCCCCTTTCCCAAAAGTTTCTCCAGTTCCTAATAAATCTAAACCCTTCCTTCCTACACCATTGTCTCATCCATGCATTGAGACTCTGCAGTTCAGCCTGTCTAACTGGCCCTGCGCGAGGAACTGGAAGCATTTCAGAGAATGCTACCATGGAGACCCTGGACTTCAATCTCTTACCTAGCATCCTAAATTTGGCCTCCAGGAACCCTCCAATCCTTCCATTTGTCATTGGTACCTACATGTACCACAACCACCGGATCTTCCCCAGCACTGCGCATAAGTCTGTGTATATGTCTCGAGAGACCCACAACCTTCGCACCAGGCAGGCAAGTCACCATGCAGTTCTCCTGATCATCACAAACCCAGCTATCTAGGTTTCTAATGATCGAATTGCCCATTACTAATACCTGTTTCTTCCTAATAGCTGGAGTTCTTTGCTGGGAACAGGAATAAGAATGGCACCCTTCTTCTTATATTATCCACCATGGTGACTCCTCAGTGCAAGAAAATACCACATCATCTGAAAGGAGGGTCTCAACTATGGGATCATTTCCCTCTGCTCCAGTTGGATGTTCTCCTTCCCTGAGACTTTCATACTCCTCAACAGCACAGAGGCTGTCAGACCGGGGCTGGGACATTCTGCTGCGTCCCGGAAAGTCTCATCTGTGTACCTCTCTGTCTCCCTTAGCTCCTCCAGCTCAGCCCCTCTGGTCTCTAAACCTGTACATGGTCTCTGAGGGCCAGGAGCTCCTTGAACTGAATGCACACATATGCCACCTGCACATAGGGTAGGTAATCATATATGCTGCACTGGGTGCAATAAACTGGGTAGCCCCCACTCTGTTGCTAGGCTTCTGCCTGCATTCTCTTTTTACTCCTGAAGCTCATTCCGGCATTGTTTTGTTTTTATCTGGGGCGGGGGGGATGTTGGCTTTAAGTTTAAAGAATGTTAAGTGATCTAGACCCCGCAAACTCCTTCACAAAACTCCCCTGTTAGCCGCTCCTGTTCGCTAGCTCCTCTGGTCACTTAGGAGTGGGCTTTTTAAAGCCCTGGTCTTCCTGAGGGTGGGGAACAGGAACAGCACCCAGCCAAGACCTCCTCTGAACTCTTCTGTGGTCTCCCACATGATGACACCATATTCCGTGTCCCTCCAAAGCACATCAGGGCCCACCTGCGCTCTGTTCTCCTCCTTGCCATGTGGCTTCTATGATGGCCATGCCTGAAGTCTGGGCTACCCCTGTCCAGCCCTGTGTTCCACTCACCTATTCCCTGCCACATCCAGCACATGCAGCTCCTTGGTGTTAGCAAGTTCGGGAGGCAGAAGCACCAGGCGGTTGTCACGCAAGGACAGCACATTCAGACTGGCACAGCCCCCAATCTCAGAGGGAAGTGCTGTCAGCCGGTTCCGGTCCACATTCAAATTGGTCAGCTTTGTCAGCTTCCCCAGGGATTTTGGCAAGGCCTGGATGGGAGATGGAGAGACAGCACAGAAGCCATGATGCCAGAGGCTTCACTACAGTGGGACTCGCAACTCCAGAGCAAAATAAAGGGGAAAGAACGTAAGAATGGCTTCACTAGGTCAGACCAATGGTCCATCTAGCCCAGTACCCTGTCTTCACACATTGGCCAATGGCAGGAGCTTCAGAGGGAATGAACAGGTAACCATCAAGTGATCTGTCCCCTTTTGTCCAGTCCCAGCTTCCGGCAAACAGAAGCCAGGGACACTTCAAACCATGGTTTTGCATGCCTGTGCATCCTGGCTAGCCAAGCCAAGAAGCTAGCCAAGAGGTTTAGCTCTCTGTCACCTCATGGCAGGGGGAGGAACAGCAACACTTACATCCCTCAGCAACTCATAACTGCTGGTGAAAATCAGCACCTCCCTCTGAATCACAGCCACAATCACTGCCTCTCCCATCACGGGGCATTGTGGGGAGCAGGGCAGGCGCACTGGCTGTGGGGGGAGCTCCCATCTACTCCAGCCCCAGCCTCTTCCAGCAGGGGGCACTGTATGGAGAGGGGCAGGAGCACTGGCTGTGGGAGGAGCTCCTGGCTACTCCAGTCCTGGCTTGTCCCAGCAGGGGGCGCTGTGGGGGGAGCTCCCATCGAGTAGGTAACATCTCCACCTTGGGCAAGTTATTCCCCAGCTGCTCAGGATGGGAGTCCACTGCCTTTGGGAAGCACCTTGTCCTTCCCCTCACATGTGTTATTTACCCATCTGTGCTAAGATTTTGAGCTCTTTGGGTCAGGGACCATTTTCTACTATGTGCCTGTCCAGCACCCAGCACAATGGGGTCCTGGTCCCCAATTGGGGCCTCCAGGCACTACCCGTACACAGTCATCTGGTGCTGGCCCTGACCAAGCCAGGACACTGAGCTAGAAGGACTCAGGCTGATCCACTTTGGTGAGCCCAGGGGATTCTTCAGCCAACTCATGAGATGACATCAGCTTCATCCGGGGTCTCCTGAAGATAGATTGTGGTTTCACATCACTAGAGGGGAGCCCAGAAGGTACAGCTCACTGAAGACTATGGCTCATGGTTGAGGTTAAGGGCCCTGAGCCCTCTGTGGTACTAGCTGAAACCCCCAGAGCTGCAGCCTGTGGGCAGGGCCCAAAGAGATGACAGACTGGCATGGAGCAGTAAGGGGTTGAGCTAAGCAACACAACAGGGACTAGCATGACTGCCAAAACACATACTGTCAGCACATTCTCTGTCAGGATGAGCTCCGAGAGATTCTCACAGTCCCCAATCGACTCAGTCACCTCAGCCAGACGATTTTGATCCACTTTTAGGATGGAGAGCTGTTTCAGCTGACCTGAGCACAGGGAGAAACAAACGTGATGGCACCAGCAAGTGATATGGGCCCTGCCCACACTACTCAGCCAAACCATCCATCCCTTGCCCTCCCAGCAGGGCTTATCTCACTGCTACCATCCACGGGATGTCATGGCCCCTGCTCCTGCCCCATACTCTCCCTCCAGGGCTACCTCCCTTCCTAAAGGGGTAATACTGCACCCACGCAAACACGATGGCCCTCGCTGCAGCGCACTTACCAATCCCAGCAGGTATGCATTCCAACAAGTTCTGCGACAGCAGTAGGTCTGACAGTGCCACCAGCCCACTGATCTCATTGGGAAGCTGCTCCAGCTTGTTCTCAGATACATCCAGACAGACCAGGCGTCGAAGATTCCCCAGCTCCTGGGAGGGAAAAGGAGACACCACCTGGCTCAAGGGAGCGATGGAGCAGGGAGCACAGCAGTGAGGCAACACTCATGGAATGGGTACTCACCGGGGGCAGGGCTGAGAGCTGGTTTCGGTCTAGCCAGAGCTCCCGCAGGTTCGGTAGTGCTCCCAGAGTGTCTGGCTGTGACAGAACAAGAAAACAGTGTTGGCCCTTCCCACAGGAGAGCACCTGCTGTACCTAAATCACCACAATCCAGCAACGACAGATGCTGCAGCTCTGCCGCCTTCTCAAGGCCAGTCACCACAGTCTGCTGGGGAAGTAAACAAGCCAGGGTACCATGACATGAAAGACCAGGTATTGGGGAGGATCTCAGCCGACACATGCTGCAGGTTTCTAGATTGGCCATGCTGGCTGAAAAAGTTCCCCAGGAGCAGGCTAGAAGGGGACAACTGAGATTGTTCGGTCCCACAGAGGGGTGAGGGAGGGCTTCAGAGGCTTGTGGAAAAGGGCAGAGATAACTCGATATTAACCAACCACCCTACTACACCAACATTATCCACCACCCGCCAGCCAGCCACAGGGACATACACATTAGCTGGATGTCGCTGCTAAAATGATCAGCAGTGAAACAAATGAACAACACTGACATTTTGAGGATAGTAGTTAGGTTTTGGAGTTAACGCTTCACTGAGAAGTGGTTCATGTCTCAAAACTATTCTTGTAGGTCATCTGCAGGTTCTGGCAGAAAGAGCTGCACCACCTCACGTAGCTCCCACTTTAGGAGGTTTTCACCACCACCAAGAGGTTAAATTCTTGGAAAATCAGTTCTGGAGCAGCAATCTGGCACCTGTCTCTGCAGCTGTGGAAACTACAGAACACACCTGGATTCCTGCTCAGTCAAAGGCTGCTACAAATACGCAAGAGCAGCTGAGCCCAGGTTTCACCCAGGCACTCTGTGTTGGTCTCCAGCATTCACGGGTAGAAGGGCCTAGATGGAGGTTTCAGCATCTGCAGCCCTCAGGGTCGCCATGCTAAGATTGGGTGTATATACCCACTGAGGAATACTAAGGGAAGTTGCTGAGGTCTCTCTCTAATGGCAAAGCCAAACCAGAAAGGGGAAGGGCACCAAGCAAGCCCAGCAGGGCTGAAGCAAATGACAAGGGGTGGTTGGGATGGGGATGCAAAGGTCATAGGTAGTAAAGGCAAGCGACAGAACTGGAGAGGCATAAATCCAGAGAAACAGGAATGAGATGTGAGGGGAAGCGAGATGTGCAACAGGATGGAGGAAAACAACATTCAGCACCAACACAGCAAGAGAACAGAATGCTGGGAACAGCTACTGGGCTGCAACAGGCACACTGGAGTCACCAGCTGCTCCTTATGATTTCAGATCCCATCCATCCATCCCCAAAGCTGGACCAGGGCACTGTCCCAACCACCAACCACCTCCTCCCCTTCCACCTCCTCCCTCCCATCCGCTTCACCTACCAGCACTTCCAGGTCATTGCCACCAAGATCCAACTGCTCTAACTTGACGAGGAATGAGAGCGAACTGCAGACCATCGGTTGGGGGGGGGGGGAGAGAGAGAGAGAGAGAGATTAGCACCAGGGACCCCAGCTCCCCAGTCAATGCCACTGTGAATGCCCCCCTGCACCAGGAGACCAAAGAATCAGTCTAGATAGCTCTTCCCATGGTGCCTCCAAGCCAAGGGGTTCAGGTGACTTGGGGCTCTGCCCCAACTCCTATCAGAGTGGCGAAAGCCAACAAGGTCCTGTCTGCTCTGGGCTAGTGATGCTGGCATTTCCTCCTTTGAACAGGGACATGTGATCAGATCAGTTCCACAGGCCAGGCCTGCTGCTGGTCTGTTATTCCCTGGTGGAGCCCTGAGAACAGGACAATGGAGAGAACTGGAAAAAGCTCAAAGGAAAATGACACACACTCCAGGGGCTGAAGGAGCTGAGTTACAGGAGAGAGGAGGGAGCAAGCATTTCTAGTTCCCTACCCTCCAGACTGGGAGCCCCACTGTCCCTACAGAGGATGTGAGAGCACCCTGGGCACCGTGCTGCAGAAAAAGAGGCAAAGGGATGACAGCGGACAAGGTGTTCACTGGATATGGTCTTGTCAGAAGCCTGCCTGTGAGCCAGGTCCTGGGAGCACCGTGGGGGCAAGTTCCTAGGGCTGGGTGAAAGAAGGACCTGAGCAGTGCCTGCATCCCTGGGGACTTGTCCTAGACATGCCAGGAACCACTGGTGTGTATGTCTCCACTCCAACAGCCCCACAGCACTAGACAATACAGCAACTACTCCAAGTGAGATGGCTAACAGGTTCATCTGCATTGACTTCTGGCTCTACATCCCCATCCCATTCTCTGATTCTCAAAACATGGGTCACTATTACACCCTATCAGATCAGAGATCTTCCTTCCTTTACACCTGCACAGCCTCCTTCCACCCAGCCCTCAGCAGCTCTTCTGCCCTTTTATTCTCTTCGGATGGCTTTCACTAGCTCAGTTTTCACCATCTCAGGAAGGAGACTCCTGTGCAGGCAGCTGCTCTGCCCCCCAAGCCAACTTAAGAGTCTGGTTGCATGTACATGGTAAAGCCAAGAGATGACTGGATGAAAGGGCAGGCTGCAAAAATACCAAAACAACAGGAGAAGAATGGTTCTGCTGCAGTAACTGACCATGGTTCTTCGAGATGCTGCAGTCAGCGTAGATCTCACTGTGGATGCGCGGGCACCTCATGCCTATGAGACCGGAATCTTTGGAACAGCAGCCTCCATCAGGGCTGCCCACATATGGGCTCTGTGCTTCCTCGTGTTCCCAGGAGAGGGCATAAAGCAGCCATGACCCTCCTTAAGACTCCTCCCAATTCGAAGCCTGTGGTAGCAGAGGACTCCGAAAGCAGGGGTGAAGGGTCAGTCGGGGGTTCCACACCAATTATAACATCTCAGAGAACCACACTTACTGCAGGGTAACCCATTCTCTCTTCAAGCATGCCAGTGTAATCCCACTGTAAGTGACTGGGAAGACGCACCCCTTTAAACAGCAGAATGAGAAGCATCAGCTGCAAATAAACAGGGACTCCAGTTCTGCTCTCTTGAATTTGGCATCTGCTCTGGCAGCTAATTCCAATGAATAATGCTTGACAAAAATCAGTGGATTACACATTACTGCCTTGCAATCTCAGAACCTGGCACATTTCTGAAGCAGGCAGAGCTCTGGTGGAGTTAGCATAACATGCAGCGGAAAAGGTGTATCTGCCAGTTGGTAGCAGATCCATTGGGTTATGCGCTTAGCTCTCCTGTGTGATGAGATGGCCTGGCCCTTAGAATGGTTGGCTAAACCAGGAACAAATGGGGAGACAAAAAACCAAACCATTCCGGCTCTGTAGTAACATGAGGCTCTGAAAATGCCCGGCACATGCAATTTGGCTGCTGATTAAAAGTGGTGTCTCAGGAAGAAAGCAGGCAGGCTAAGTGCATAAGCTGGAATTGAGAGACCACCTAGGGTGAGGTCTCAGCAGCACTTTGTCCCTATGATACGTTATGTAGGGTGGGTCAGCCACAAGCGTTTGAAGCGTGCACACTCTCCTGGCTGAAGTGACAGTGACTAGGAAGACCATCTTCAGAATGAGATGAACTAAGGAGAATTCTGAAAGGGGCTCAAAGGGTGTCTGCACGGCAGCGAGCCTCCCAGCTCGGGTAGACAGGCTCATGCTAGCAGGCTAAAAATAGCGCTGTAGCTATTGTAGCTCTGGCGGAGATTCTAGCTAGCCACCCGACCTCAGGCCCACTCACCTATGCTGAGTATGGGTGCCTAGCCAGAGTCTCCACCAGAGCAGGTAATTTTAGCACACTAGCTCAAGCCCCACTAGCGCAAGTCTGTCTACCTGGGCTGGGAGGCTCGTTCCCAGCTGGAACATAGACAGTCATGGGATCTCCTCACGAGCATCTCAAAAGAGTAAAGGCCAGGTCCCAGGTAGGAACAGGTCTTGTTCCATGGGTAAGTACAAAACAAGGCCTGAGGAACTTTGATACCGTCAGAAAAGAGAAAATGGAGCACAACTGTACAGATGACAAACCACGATCTTAATGGAGGGTTCCAGATGCAGCAAGCTGTCGAGCATCAGCAGTATCAAAACTCACATCCCTGTTGAGCACATAGCCCAAGAATCTCATTTTGAGGATGACGTCCTTCTGGTGGATGTCTTCCTCCTCTGTATTAGGATCTCCTGGACGTGTCTAAAGAAGACCCAATCTCTATTACTTAACCGTCTAACATCTAGGCCGTCAGATACAGGTCAGGATGGATTATCTCACCATGGTGCTGCGAGAACAGGTACGAGTAGCCTGGAAGCTAGACTGGCAGTTAACTGTACACCTGCAGCAAAAATGCCTGGGCCAGCATGGACCTATGAGAACAATCATGGCCTCTTCCCTTTTGATTCTGGAAGTCACCCCAAGGATCAGGGGAACCAGAAGAAAGGCATGAAAAAGAAGCCCTGGGTTCCACTGCAGAAGGAAGGTGTCTGGTATTGATCCTGCCCTCTATGGGTAAAAAAAGTTCTAATACTTTGTGTTGTCCTTGGTGGACAACAGCTCTCTCACAGGAACCCCCCAACGATGCAGTATCAACTCTCTAATTGAGCTCTCCACTCATGACTGGTCACAGATTGTCTGCTCAAGAAGTCCATCAGGACATTGCTGACTCCCAGGAGGTAAAGAGTCACGGGGGTTCATCTTATGTTAGTGGCAGCATGCCCAGTATTTGATGGCCTCCAGGCATAGGGGCAATGAATCGGTGACTTCTTGCTTGTTTATGTAATGACTCACAGAGGTGCTGTCTGTCAGAACCTGTACAGTGGAGTTTTGGAAGACAGCTAGGAATGCCATGTAGACCAGCCTGACAGCTCTGCATTCCAGTGCCTTGCAAGTCCCATGTCTTCCAGGGACGAAATTACTTGCATCTGCATGTGGTCCAGTTGGGCTTCTTGGCCTATCCCTGAGGCATTCATGATTAAAATCTTTGCTGGGAACAGGGATAATAATGGCACCCCTCTTCTCATATTATCCACCATGGTGACTCTGAGGACATGAGATGGCACGGAGATCTTCCTGTCTATCCAGGTCTGGCCAGGGAGTAGACAGACCTGATACAGAGCTGGAGGGGCCTTGAGTGAAGTCTGACAAGCAGCATCACATATGGCCTAACAGCCAAAGATAAGTCCATATAATCATAGCGAGGTTTGTTCTTTTCAGGCAGCTATACCCTCCTTGATCTGCAGTTGATCCCAGCTCCTATGAGCTATCATCCACGATGGGTAAAAGACTATTTTTCATAGTTCACTGGATGCTCCAGCTGGGCAAACTTGGAGAGAATGTAAGATAGGCCTGTTGCGGGCTCCTGCTGGGACCTACCTCTAATTAGCCAGTCATCCAGGAAAGGGTAGACATGAATGTCTTGTATCCTCAGGTGTTCCCCTAACACTGCTAGGTACTTTGTGAAGACTCATGGTGCTGTGGAGAGTTCAAAAGGCAGAATCTTGCAGTGGTCGTGATTTGGTAGGGATCCAGAGTGCAAATCCCTAAGGACCCTTAATGTAGCCCTGAGTCTTTCAGGAACCACAGAGCTCCATTCTCCTCAAAGGGCAAGCCCTCGAAGGTGACTTCCATCTCTTTGGATATCTTGGACACTAACAGCCACAACAGCGTGACAGCCTTGGCCACTGACAGCATGGCTGTATCAGATGTGTCATGGCTGCTGCCAGTGACACTTGAGTGACCCCTTGGCCTTTTAACTCCCCTGCAGGAGCACAGGGAGATCTTCGACAGGACGGGAGCAACCCTCTCCAACGTTAGGCAGTTGTATTTTTCGTGAACAAGGCCTGGTAGTTCACCACTTGGAGCTGAAGTGAGGAGTACGCTTTGCTCCCAAACAAGTCTAACTTCTTTGGGTCTTTGTGCTTTCAAGTACCTTCCAAAGACTTGGATTTCCCCTGGAATGCAGACACTACTAAGGATCCCAGGTCTGGGTGGGTGTAAAAGTGTTCAAAGCCCTTTGGGGGCACCTGGTATTTTTCCTTCACCCATTTAAAGGAGATGGGGAGAGAGGCCAGGGTTTGCAAAGTCCCTTAGCTAGCTCCAGTATGCCCTTACAGATGGGGAGGGAAATCCTTGTCAAAGTAGTCAAGCTGAGAATATCAAACAGCTTGTGGGACTTCTCACGTAAGACTCATATTCAGAGTATCTGCTACGTGGGTCAGGAGATTCTAGAAGGCTTTGAAGTGGTCAGCCACTGGGGTAGTAGCTGGTGTCTTCATCGAGTGATGAGGCAGTGACAACTCCTCGGGCAGAGATGGGAGTCACTGGTGTTAAACTTCTGTTATCTCCAGCTCATGGCTGCTGATAGCAGGCTCTGGTGTTGGAGGTTTGGCCAACATCGCTCCCTGACAGTGAGATCTCATCTTCCTGGAAGTGTGAGAAGTGATCTTCTCCAGGATACACGCGACAACAGTCCCCAGTGAGGCCAAGGTGACTTGCCATAGGGATGCTGGCCTTGTTCAGGTTGCCTGGCTCACTGACACTCTTGTCTCACTTGCAACGGAGCTCCTGGCACGGGGCATCCAGAAGCGTCCTTGTGTTTACTCTCTAAAGTCAAAGAAAAGGCACCCCTGTTTAACAGTGGAGAGAAGAGTAAACTGAAATGGGTTAAGAGAAGTAACCCTCTTTGTATTGTGCTGCTACACGGTGGGGTGACCTCTGCATCAGGTCCAGTGCCAGACACTGAATAGGAGGGGACACTGGGGGCTTTGCCAGGACCCATCTCAGGCCCATCATTGGTTCAGCTGTGGTCCCCGATATTGTAATCTTCTACTGTTCCTACCTCAGCAGAGAATTTAGAAGCTCTGTCCTTGGAGGAGTGATGTTTCATGCTCCTTGTGGAATGACTCCACATATCGTACGAAGCTGCATTTATGCTCCGTGGGGAACTCTCTCCTGGCAGCACCCTTCTGTGACTTGGACACAGGTGCCAACTCTATCATTGAAGCTGTTGGCACCAAAGGAGTCAGTGTTGAAGGTGGAAGTGCCAGTGTTGACAGTATCCTCTTCGTTGTCTCTCTTTTGCTGCCCAATTCCAGGGGGTGGTGCCTGCCTGAGAAGTGCTGGCCAATGCTCTGCTCCACTCTGGTGGTCATCATTTCCTCTGGGTCTGAACTGACCTGCACTGTTGCATAGGAAGTGCAACCCTGGCTTTGCAGGTCCTGCAGGAAAGGTACCAGAGCAACAAGCACCTACCCAGGATACAGCTCTGTCCCAGACAGAAGAGGCAACAGCTGTGTCCATCAATAAGATGGGGGACGAGTCTGACATAGGATGGGCAGGTTTTGAACCCTGATGGATTAGAGTCTGTCATGTTGGCACAAAGCACCTTGCCCCACATTACAGGTAGGTCCCTTTCTTCTTTAATAGAACATCCCAATTAAAGAAAGCAAGGATTTCCTTCACCAAGCCAGTCGTGAAAAAGACTAGTTTGAAGATCAGGAAAACGGTGATTCAGAGACTTTCTCCTCCAGGCAGTAAGGAGGAACTGAGGGAGAGTCATGGCTGCTGCCCCTCATCCTTTCACAGAGGAGAACAGGAGGCACAAGACACATACGCAGCCCTAGAGGCATTGCTACTCAAAAGACTCATCTCACAGGGATGCGGCACATACTCATCCCACAGTGGGATTCATATAGACTATATATATATACATATACACACACACACACGTGAAAAGGAATGAAGGGATACATGCAGGTGAGCATTTGGATTGACTGGCAGGCAGATACTGAGCTGACGTTGAGCTACTATGGATTAGGGACAAGATTCAGCAGCGGGGCTCCTGACAGGTCTACGTTCAGCTCTATCAGCCAGCACCTGTGCTCCAGCTGTCTCCTCCTTTGATGAAGCAATTTACTGTTTGTAGGGAAGTCACAACTCACCCCCTCCTCCAAATCCTTACAGTAACTCTTGGTGACTCAACTTCTCTTCTTTAAGGCTGGCGTCTTACCCCCCAACTTGCCTGAGAAGGCCAGTATTCTACTGAAGTCCAACGCCAACACCCCCACCTCCACCTCCACTCCCGTGAGAGCTGCTGGACCAGGACAGGCATGTAAAAAAGCAAAGGTGCCAGAAAAAGGGAAAACAAGGAGGAGAACTTGTGGCATCTTAGAGACTAACAAATGTATTTGGGCATAATGTGTTAGTCTCTAAGATGACACAAATACTCCTTGTTTTTGCTGACACAGACTAACACGGCTACCCCTCTGAAACAAAAAGGGAACAAATTCGCCACATTCCCCAGTTCCCTTGCTCTACTTTACCATGCACTGAAAACCCTCACCTACACCCCCATAAACATCATCATCCCTTGCCCTCCAAAACCGCCTTCTGCTAACTCTAACTCACAAATGAGGGAAGTTCTCAGCAGTTCCAACAGGGACCTCAAAGCAGCAGCCCCACAATTCCACTGCCTCCTCCAGTGTGATCATGAGCTCAGATAAACAGATTCCAAATGTCCCTCCCTACCTTCATGCCTTGAACAAACCTCTTCTCCTCATACCACCCCCAATAATCCAGCGAAAGAGAGAGCTTGTTTATTCAAAGCCCTGCAGGCCCCGTAGCCAGGGTACTCAGCTCTGCACTGCAGATGGTCAGCCCCTGAGGCTCCCCTAGGCGAGCAGCCAGGAAGGTCCCACAGTCACCTAACAGGACACTCACGTGGGGAGGGATTTGAGCAGGTTCTCACGCAGCTCCAGAGTCACCAGATTTGCCAAACTGCAAGAGAAAAAGATGCGAGGAAGCCAGAGAGTCACTGGGAGTGGAGGAGGGGGGCCTTCAGGGACAAACTCCGATGCTCAGACCCTCCCTCAGGGCAGCCCTTTGTATACATGGCTACATTGTGTACACTAGTAGCAGAGGTGGGCTGGGGTTGAAATAAAGACGTCCTAAAATTATCGGGGCCGATGGAGACTTACTATCAAAACACCATGGAGGTTGCTGTTCCCAGTCCAGGGGACAGGAGAGAGATGGCATCAGCCTATGGAGCAGCCGACATCCCAGAGACCAAACCCCACACATAAGGTGATGCCCTACCCTGGGGGAAGGAATGTCATGCCCCTTCTGAGAGGGCCCTGAGGGTTCTACCTAAGCATTCAGAGCTCATCATGCTGAGAGTCTCACTGAACTGACTGCAGCTACTTGCAGGGGAGCAAGGAGTGTACGTGCACTAGAGAGGAAGATGGTCTTGCGGGACTCAGGAGGCCTGGGTTCAATCCCTGCCTCCAGCAGAGACTCCCTGTGGGCAAGTCCTTTCCCCTCTCGTGCGGCAGTTGCCATCTGGGACACAGGAACAATGATCCTAACTCAGCTGCTGGACTGTGTGGGGGATAACTTCATTAATGTTCCTAAGTCCACAAGGAGTTCAGATAAATAGCTCTTTCACCCATGGTGCAGGCACCTTCCACAATGGTGGGGTGCTCTCCTCCTGCCCACCCCTCCCCTGCACTCCCCACACAACTAGCAAGAAGCATAAGTGCACTCACTTCCCGATATCACTGGGGAGGCTCTGCAGGGATACATCATTCAGGGCCAGGTGGCCCAGGCTCCGCAGCTGGGTGAAGCCCTCAGGAAGCCTATGGAGGAAACAGACTTGTAGGCCTGGAAGGGACCTTAGTAGGTCATCTAGTCCAGTCCCCTGCACTCATCAGGACTAAGCATTATATAGACCATCCCTGACAGGAAGTGACAAAGCCAGCACCATTACAGTTGTGCACAAACAACCCCAAGTCCCCTCTGCCTCATCTCTATCCCTGCAAACCTTTACATAGGGAGATGAACTCACTGCGGCCCTACCCATTCAAACAAATGACAATACCTACTGCCCAGATGCATTATGGGGGAGTCACACACATTGGAGGCAACTCTGAGCCTGTCTGGTAAATCCTATGCTCACATACCAGCACCACAGGGAGGCAGCAGAGAGCTAACTCTGATTTAAAGGGGCACAGTCTGCAGAGGTTTTGGTGCCCACAAAGTACAAATTGAGTAGGGCAGGAGAAATGGGAGTCTCCGTCTCCAAAGACTGTAAGAGAGGTTGGGGCATAATGTCACCAAGTGGAAAGTGGACACCTCAGACTCTGTAATGGGGGGGAGAGGACATAGGCGCTGACTCCGTGGGTGCTCTGGGGCTGGAGCACCCACAGGGAAAAACTGATGGGTACTCAGGACCCACTGGCAGTTCCCCGCCCCTCCACTCACCTCCACCTCCTCCCCTGAACGTGCTGCCTGCCCACTTTTTCCCCCTAGCTCCCAGCGCTTGTGCCACAAGGAGGGACGGAGGAGGAAGGAAGGGGAAGACAGCATGTTTGGGGAAGAGGCGGGGCAGGGGCAGGGATTTGGAATGGGGGCGGGGAAAGGGTGGAGTCGGAGCAGGGCTGGAGGGGCATGAGCACCCACCGGCTCCAGGGAAAGTTGGCGCCTATGGAAGGGGAGTCCCAAAAGAACACAGGAGTAAGGGTTACAAAGGCATCAGGATGGGACAGGAAGGGGAAAGAGTTCCTCTCCAGAAGGTTCTGTGTAGACTCCCTGAGACCGTGTGCTCAGCTCCAGGAACTGTATTAGCAGAGAGATGCTGACAAAAGGGAGGAAATTCAGAGCAGAGTCACAGAAAGGTTCTAGGGGCCAGTAGGACTGAGTTACCAGAGGGACACCAAGAGCTGAGCACCTAGGGGCTGACAAAGGAACATGGACCCTTCTCCCAAGTCCTGCAGTGATGCAGTCATTCCTGCCTGTCCTGTTGAGGCAGGGTTCTCAAACCAGTTCGCAGAGACAAGTCACCACATCACAAACACCAGCAGCACCACTAAGCAAAGGGCAAACATTTCCCCTGGTTGCAAGTCTCAACAAAAGGGAGAGGACTGCAGGGCTTCGAAGGATCCCCCCAAGAAATGTGAGCAAAGGTGCCAGGAAAGCAAGTGAATTGGGGGGGGGGAAGGGGGTCCACAGGCTTTGCCTCTTTCTTTTTTACTTCTAGAAGGTCCAATATGAGCTGCTGGGCAAGACAAGCTGGAGAGAATAGGGTGCTTCTCCCTTCCTCACCCCATACACTGAGTTGAGCCAGGAGAGGAGACTGCCTGCCCCTCCTCTGCCCCTCCCTACCTGGATAGGGGATTCCCACTGAAGTCAGCAATCTCCAGGGATTTGCAGAATTTGATGCTTTCAGGGATTTCTGGAATGTCTGAAGCAAAGAGGAAAAAATAAGACCACAGTAAGATCCAGTCACATGAAGATAAGAGTGTAGGGCAAAGGCCCATCACATGGATTCATAGCCAGAAGGGACCACTATATAATCATCTAAACTGACCTCCTGTATAGCATAGACCACAGAACTTCCCCATAATACTTCCTAGAGCAGATCGTTACAAAAACATTCAATCTTAATTTAAAAATTAGCAGTGATGGAAAATCCACCACCACCCTTGATCAATTGTTCCAGTGGTTAATTACTATCACTATTAAAAACATACACCTTATTTTCTCATCTGAATTTGTGGGGACAAGGGAGGCCCCAGTGAGAACGTGTCACACAGTGAGAGAATGGAGACTCCATGGCACAAGAGCAGTGGCCAGCAGAGTTCCCTCTAGGAGGCTCTTGAAGGGCACATCCTCCTTCGGGCACAGGCACTGATGTCCTGGTGATATTGGGTGGCCCATGGAGCACTGAGGTGCTGGAAGAGCCTGGTACTGGGCTCCTGACAAGGACCCCCCATGTTCCCTGCCTGGTCGGCCTTACCATTGCGAGAGATGTCTAGCTCCACCAGCTGCATGAAGTTGGCCACCTCGGGGGGAAGTCTCTGAATCTCATTGTCACTCAGGCCCAGCTTGCGTAGGTTCAGGAGCCGGAAGAAAGGCTGGAAGGAGAAAGCAGCAACAGCTCCACAAGGGATCTCATCCTACCTACTTATCCCAGCCCTACACAACTGCCAGCCGTGGGCAGCTTCCTTCTGCCAGGCCTCTTCCTGAGATACCACCTCTCAAAGCTGCAGCTGCCACAAAGAAGACAAGCAATGTGAGACTGAGCAGCCAAGACGGTGGAGCTAGAATTATCTGGCACAATCCGAGTAGGGAGCAAGCAAGGAGCCCTAGGGACCAGCTGCTTAACAGACTCATTGGTATCCAGAAGAGGTGTAGGGAAGTTAATGGAGTCATTAAGTGTGTCCAGGCCCCAACCCCATTATCCTACAGCCCCTTATCACCCCCCTCCCCTCTACGCAGGCTGGAAGCTCCTCAGGGCAGGGAGCGCCTTTGCTTGTTTTGCAGGCACACAGCAAATCACAGGAATACTGGCACGTAAGATGTCTCCATTAATGAAGTCGCCAGCAGATACCACATAGACATGAAAAGCCAGCCCATGTACGTCAACAGAAAGGAGCATACAGAATAGCAGGTAACATGGATGCAAGGAGAGAGATTAGCAAGAGGCTATCAGTCTGTCTGGAACAGGAAGACCACAAGCAGATTCAAGGGGATACTGGGCACCACAGGTAGGAGGAAGCAGTTAAGGAGAATAAGGATATTGCTGAGAAGCTCAATGTTTTTCTACATCGTTCTCCACACAGGAATGTGGGGAGATTCCTGCCCTAGGTTTCCTCTTCTCATGTGATGCAGAGAAAGTGCTCTCAGGGACTATGGTAGAACAGACTGAGACCTGTAGAGTCCATGTCAGCTGTAACCTACATACGTTGTAGGGGTCTGAGCCGCTCATTATAAAAGAGGAACAATTCCTGGCTTGCCATTGCAGCTTACAGCTTATCCCAGAAATATTTATCTAATTTCTCAAGACCTCCCATTGTTAGCCAGGACCTAGGCGCCTGATGAGTCTCTTGCTACATTTTACACCTTCCCCTCTCAGGGTGGCACCCTGTCTCTGGGAACACTGCCCTATTTTAAATACATTCTCCATTCTCTGGGAGGTGTCTGGGACCCAGAGATTAGGGCCCCCTCATACCAAAGGGCACCTGCTCACACCAAGTTCCAACTGAGCAGGATCACTGTCTTAGCCCTGTGAAGGCCATGGACAGGTTTCAGCTACTGCAAGACAAGGCCACTCACTCAGGAGGGAGGGAGCCAGCCTGGGCACTGAGCTGGTAACTGTACCTTGCTCTCTAGAGCTTTGTAAAACTATTCCCTGTTCCCTTAGGACCCTGCTTGGCTCTGCATGGGTACCAAAGAAATAAGCTACAGCACCAGCCCAGCACTAGGTGCTGGGCTATAACGTGTACAATGTAAGCAGCAGGGCTAAGGCTGTATGAAGTTTCCATTCTAACCCCCTCACTTCAGGCCATGGCTCAGACCAACCATTTGGGAGTCCAAGTCAGAGACCACATTCACTGCCCCCACACAAACAATTCCTGTGAACAGTGCCATGGAGGATAGGAGGGAGGAAGTATGCTGGACCTGGGGCAGGAAGCAAGCCTTGTAGAGGCAGCCAGCCATTCAGGGACCCCCTTGAGACTGGTCAGGAGTATGACCCACTGAAAGCTGAACAGGGGCAGTAGGTAAGATGCAGGTTTTTGTCACTATAGCTGTGTCTACACTGCCACTTTCGGTGTTAAAACTTTTGTTATTCAGGAGCGTAAAACAAAACAACAAAAGTTTTAGTGCTGAAAAGCTCCAGTCTAGACAGCGCTTTCTCACCGGGAAAGCTACCACCACTCATTCAGAGTGTTTGTTTTTTTAAAATCGCCGGGAGAGCTCTCCCCTGGCAATAAAGCATGTCTACACTGCATGTCACAGCGCTGCATGCAGCTGCGCCATAATGTGGGCAGTGTAGACATACCCTATGCTCAAAATGATCAGTCAAGGAAGACTGTGCACATGCGCATCTATAGAAAACTCTATAAGCATCTATCATGAAAAAAGAACAAGGAGTCCTTGTGGCACCTTAGAGACTAACAACTTTATTTGAGCATAAGCTTTCGTTGGCTAAAACTCACTTCATCGGACTAACACGGCTACTGCTCTGAAATCTATCATGAAAGATACTCATAGCCTGGACAGCTCATTATAACGAGGAACCTCTGAGACTAAGAGATTAGCAACATTCAGAAAAGGAGACTGGGAACACAGCTAATGAGTTAGATAGGGCGAAGCAAGAGGCTCTCTCTATAGGCAGCTGATTCCATCATTGTCCAGTTGGGAGTTTCTTGCAGCTGGTACTTTATATGGAGATCTACCTATGACATAGAACTGGAAGGGACCCTAAAAGATCATCAAGTCCAGCCCCCTGCCTTCACTAGCACGACAAAGTACTGATTTTGCCCCAGATCCCTAAGTGGCCCCCTCAAGCACTGAACTCATAACCCTGAGTTTAGCAGCCCAATGCTCAAACCACTGAGCTATCTGAATTCTGAACTAGATGGGCTACAGAGCTGCAGCAATTGCTGTGTTCCCTGAATCACTGCAGACATGTCAGGGACCCCTTTCCAAAGGCTCATCACCTGTTCCCATTTAAATGAATGAGATTACTTGCAGAGTGGACTACTCACCAAGAGAAAGGAGGACATAATTTGGCCCTTAGTGGATTCTCAAAACAGCCTCCATGAAGAGGCAAGCGCTCATGTGTACGGTGCGTAGCACACAGTGGCCCTAATTCCTGATTGGGGTCTCTGGACTCTACTGCAATACAAATACACCTCTACCCCTTTATAACGCCACCCATAATAACACAAATTTGGCTATAGCGCAGTAAAGCAGCGCACCAGGGGGATGGGGTTGTGCACTCCAGGGGATCAAACCAAGTTCAATATAACGCGGTAAGATATTTTAGCTCCCGAGGACAGCGTTATATTGAGGTAGAGGTGTATAAACCATTCCCACTCTATAGCTATCTGTCTATGATTGTTAGATAACCTCAGAGAGGTAAGCATCTCGCTCAGGGTCACAGGAAGTTTGCGGTAGAGCTGGGAACAGACTTGTGTCTCAATCATTACAATACAGAACCGCACACACACAAATGACTTCTAATCTATGTAATTATCCTGTCTGCCAATAAGCCACAGGTGGCTAGCTGGGTGCAGCAAGCACAAGGAGAGCAGAAAACAGACCCAAAGGCTGAGTGACCTACCTAGACAACTACCCATGGGCCTGAGTTTGACTTCGTTCGGTCTGACTCTCCTTTCCTAGGTGACCGCCCCCACCTGCATAATGGGTCATTGACATGAATGAGCCACACTGAGGGCTGCCAGGGGTAACAAAACTGTTCAGTACATGTGGTTGGGTGGCTACTCCACACAAGTAGATGGAGGGTTAAAGCAGCCCTCAGGGAGGCTAGGGTGGGGACCCAGACCCTGGAAGACTGAAGCAGGTTGCTCCTCGTAGTAGAGAGCCTGAGGCAGGAGAGAGACATCATGCAGGCCCAGCTGAGGGAGAAACTGGGGAGATAAGGCCACACAGTGGGGCGGGGGCTCTAAGTTGGAGGGTGTGTGGTGGGGCAACTGCCCCACAGAGGTAGATGGAGGGTTAAAGCAGCGCTCAGGGAGGCTGTGCAAAACCCAACCAATGGGACGCAGGCTTGTAGAGAGCCAATCAGGGCCAGGGTAGGCCATATAAAAGAAGGGCTGTTCAACAGAGCAAAGTCAGTCCCTTCCTAGAGTGCAAAGGAGAAGGACTGGCTGCCTTAAATAGAACAGTGCTGGGCAGGGAAGCAATAGGGAGCCCCAGCCTGAGGACCCTGATGCAAAGGGCTGGGAAGGTGCTAAGGCTATTGGGAAGTGGCCCAGGAAAACAGGTGGCAGGACTGAAGGAGTGGCAGCACGTGGCCGCTGGCTCTAGGGTCCCTGGATCAGAGCCCTTAGTAGCAGGAGGGTCCTGGCCCCCCCATCCCCACCCCATCCCCCTACTTGCCACAGAGGGGATGGCCAGTATTCAGACTGCAGTTTACCCCTTGAGATGAGGGGTTAGACCAAAGGCTACAATAGGCAACAGTGGAAAGTGGATGGACTAGAAAGAGCTCGTTCCCCTGGAAGCTGGGAGAAGTGGAGTGGGACACAGCCCGGCTGTGCCCAGAAGAGAATACCACAGTAGTGGGGAGGGATAGCATTAGCCTGCTAAACCCAGGGTTGTGAGCTCAATCCTTGAGGGGGCCACTTAGGGATTTGGGGCAAAAATCTGTCTGGGGATTAGTCCTGCTTTGAGCAGGGGGTTGGACTAGATGACCTCCTGAGTTCCCTTCCAACCCTGATAGTCTATGATTCTATGACACAGGTCTTAGAGCTGGAGCAGAAGTGATGGCGGTGAGACACCATTAGAGGATGGTGCACCGGCACCCAGAGCTAATTCCCAGCAGGAGGCACCGAGGTGGTGAGCCCTGCCCCATCACAGTAAGATACAGGCCTAGTGCAGCACTGCATAGTAGAGAACAAGGTCTTCTGCCTTCTACAGAGGCCGGATAAGGGGGAGAAAGATTATATGAAAAGTAGGGAGACAGTACCTATGCCATGAATGGAGCTGTCCACTCTGCTGGAGGAGTTGGCTAAGGTCTCCCAGCAGCAGGGTTTGAAATACTCCCTCTACTAGTTCAAGTCAGTTCTTCACAGTCAATAGGCCAAGACCTATGCAGCTTATTGTATAGGTTTCTCAAACCAGACCTTAAGTAGTATAGTTTCTACGTATGAGTATTAGAGAGGCTATAAAGCATTGCCACTCATTTGCTAAGGCTGTACAGAAGATGTAAAGTGCTGTAAGATGAAAGGTGCCTATATAAATTTAGACTCCTACTGTCTCCTATACTTCCATAAGACACAGGGCATGGGGAAAGCAGCAAACTAACAGCCTCATGATAGTGAACGATAAGTGCTATTTAATTCAGCTTAACTAGCATAAAGGAGTTTAATAGTAAGGAAACAGGTGTTAAATAGAAATGAGATTGTCAGCTTCAGCCAAGGCCTCAGGTCAGAGTAAGAATTTCAGAGGCTATATCGGTTATCCTCCCCCACAGACTCTAGGAAGCGAGATTCAGGTTAGAAATTAGGCAAAGTTAACTATGAGAAGATAAATAGTTAAGTTTTGGAATAGGCCTCCAAAGGAGGTAGTGGAATCCTCATCACTGGAGGTTTTTAAGAACAGGTTGGACAAACACCAGTCATGGACAGTTTAGGTTTACTTGGTCCTGCCTCAATCCAAGGGACTGGACTTACAGGAAGGGGTAGCTCAGTGGTTTGAGCATTGGCCTGCTAAACCCAGCGTTGTGAGTTCAGTCCTGGAGGAAGCCACTTAGGGATCTGGGGCAAAATCAGTACTTGGTCCTGCTAGTGAAGGCAGGGGGCTGGACTTGACCTTTCAAGGTCCCTTCCAGTTCTATGAGATAGGTATATCTCCATATATTATACCTCCAGTCCTTAATTTCTATGATGCTACAGAATTTCATGCAAAAAACAACTAACTTGGCAAGACTCAGAAAATGCCAAAGGGACGTTTATCTCTTGTGTGTGTGAATTATAGCCTCAATACAGGAGAACATACTATTTTTCACACAGAATTTTTCTACAAGCAAACAAAGGCCTAGGATGCATTCCACAGTCTATGAAAGACATTTATATGACACCATTAAGATACAGATATATAGATACATAGAGAGAGATAAATATAGATAGATAGATAGATAGATAAATTAATCTAGTGCGAATGGAGTGTAACAGCAGAGTAACTGCAAACAGAGGCATAGGATTTATCTACCTAATGTGAACACGGTTATATAGCACCTTATACAGGTACAATTGCATCTACACTAGGGTTATTTCAGCATAATTATGCTGGCAAAAAAAAAACTACACCCCTTACCAATAATGAACAGCCCTCATTGCCAAACACTGAAGAGATGTAACAGACACTGCTGTCAGTGAAACCAGACTCACTGATGAGTCTCAGCTTGAGGAGATGTGGGCAGGCTATACCTTCTACTAGCCTGGAAAGGCCATGGATGAGCTGAGAGAGTTGGGGGTAGGGTTCACCATACAGTCTGACATTCCCTGTAAGCATGACTCACTCCCCAATGGAGTCAATGACCGACTTATAGCGCTCTGCATAAAATGTTCCCTTTATGCTAGGTGCCAACAATGACTCATACAGATGAGGTCAAGGAACTGTTTTATGAAGATTTCAGCAGGGTCATCAGAGGGGTGCCACACTAGAACATTGTACTTGAAGATTTTAAATGCACATGTAGAAGCTGACTCTGACACGTGGAGCAGGGTGCTAGGCCATCACGACATTGGAGAGTCAAACTCAAATGGCCAACTACTTCTCTTTATGTGTGCCAAGTTCAATCTCACTATTCCCAACAGTCTGCCAACAAATATAAGACAACATGGATGCATCCCAGGTCAAAACAGTGGCACATGCTGGACTATGTAACTGTGCGGTCTAAAGACATGAAAGATGTACACATCACCCTGTCATGCTGTTTGGTATGGCTTTCAACAGTGAGTGCCAATCTCAGGTCAGGCTGTCAGAAAACAGGGAAGACACCCCAAACTGGTATATTTTCTATAATTACATTTCTCACCAAGTCAGTAACAAACGTGCACTCCTGGTTCACTATACCAGCATTACCATGGACTCACAGACAGTCGCCTTAGGCTCTCCGGCCCACCTTACCACCCAGACAAATAAAACTTTGATATTGTTCACACTACCAAATATTGCATCATATTAGTTTACTCCCACACCAAATGGCCAGTTGCTTTCCCCAGGTCAACCTGGTACTCTGGCTCCACCGTTGTCTTTGGTGAGATCAATTTCTCTAGTAAACTGAGTAAAGCTTTATTAGCTAAGAAAAAGAAATGAGTTATTGAGAGGTTAAAGCAGATAAAATACATTAACAGGAGAATCCAAGTTTGTAGATTAAAAATGACAACACACACACAGTGATCACCTAGTTTTCTATACGCCTCTCAGGGTTCCCCACAGTAATTGTGTGTATCTGTCCAATTATTCAGTATTTTACCATTAGAGTCTATCAGTCCAGAGATGCAGAATCACTCTCTTAAGCCAGTATTTATAGATCTTGTTCACAGAAGGCAAGCTGTGAAAAGCCTGGGCTTTTCCTCTGGTGACAGTGAGTAGGGAACGCAGTTTGATCTGTAAACTCAACGACCCTTGCTTTGACTTTAGCCTTCTACTTCTTTTGCATTCATAAGTAATTTAGTTAGTGACGTATCTAATGCAATTGCCTGCCATTACATTCTTATGGGGACAGATAAGTGAAAACAATACAAGTATCATTTATTAGTATTCTTGAAGTTCTAACACCTGAATATACGCATTTTGATCTAGGGCAGCAGTACTCAAATTTCATTGCACTATGTCATCTTCTGACAACAAAAATTACATGACCCCAGGAGGGGTCAAAGAGTGAGCCCACCCGAGCCTCGCTGCCCAAGCTCCACTGCCCCGGGCGGGGAAGGGGGGGCCAAAGCTGAAGCCTTTAGGGGGTCCCAATCCACAATTTGAGAACCCCTGATCTCGGGTTATTTAATTACAGAGACATACACAATGTAATGCAATAAGCAATCAACAGGTTTATAGATAAGAGGAGGCAATGCCATTAACATTCCCTATGAACTAAACTAACACAAGCACATTGCTGCAGAGTCCTGTGGCACCTTATAGACTAACAGACGTATTGGAGTATGAGCTTCCGTGGGTGAACACCCACTTCGTCGGATGCATGTAGTGGAAATTTACAGATCCAGACTAACACGGCTACCCCTCTGATACTTGACAAGTACATTGGTTTCAGTGTGGTAGCCGTGCTAGTCTATATCAGCAAAAAGAACAAGGAGTACTTGTGGCACCTTAGAGACTAACAAATTTATTTGGGCAAAAGCTTTCGTGGGCTAAAACCCACTTCGTCAGATGCATGCAGTGGAAAATACAGGAGGAAGATATATATACATAGGACATGAAAAATGGGTGTTACCACACCAACTCTAATGAGACTAATTAATTAAGGCAGAATTGCGACTTTTAGGTCTGTAATTGAGTGTGCAGGGAGGTTGAAGTGTTCCTCGACTGGATTTTGAATGTTATAATTCTTGACGTCCATTTGTGTCCATTTATTCTTTTGCGTACAGACTGTCCAGTTTGGCCAATGTACATGGCAGAGGGGCACTGCTGGCACATGATGGCATATATTACATTGGTAGATGTGCAGATGAAAGAGCCTGTGATGCTGTGGCTGATGTGATTAGGTCCTATGATGATGTCCGTTGAACAGATATATGGACAGAGTTGGCAATAGGCTTTGTTTCAAGCATACGTTCCTGAGTTAGTGTTTTTGTTGTGTGGTTGCTGGTGAGTATTTGCTTCAGGTTGGGGGGCTGTCTGTAAGTGAGGACTGGCCTGTCTCCCAAGATCTGTGAGAGTGAGGGATTGTCCTTCAGGATAGGTTGTAGATCCTTGATGATGCACTGGAAAGGTTTTAGTTGGGAGCTGAAGGTGACACAGGTACTCTTCATTCTTTTTATGAGTAAATTGGTCCATGCATACTAATACACTTAACATTTCTTTGAAATTCACACACATGCGAAATGGCCTATGACGCCAAACTGAGCTGTCTGTCAGCGTCACACCCCCGTTGTTTGAGAGATGCCAAATGCTGGTCAGACCATCGGCTTGTGAGAAGCATCATGTTGCTACACTTCTCACCAGAGCGCCCCCAAAGGATGCCTCAAACTGCCAATGAAGATCAATGTGGCTGCCATGAAAGACCCCAGCAAACAAGAAAAGTTGGAGCAGACACAGGAGACTGCACAAGCTGAGGACCCAGAGAACTTGATACACGTGGCAATCTGACAAAAGCTCAGAGATGTCGCATAATACAGCATCCAAGGTTCTTGACTGTGTCAGGCTGTAACACCAGCATGGTTCGATGAGAATGACCCTGAGAGAGAGTAGCTACTGGAGACCAGGCATACTACCCACAGGTCCTGCACATTGATCAAGAAATCAACAAGGAAGGAGGCCAGGTATTATCAGGCCACACATACATTACAAGCCTTATTGAGGCTAATGAAGAACCACTGGTGGGGGCAGAAGGCTTCAGAACTGCAGCAAGTGGCTCATAAGCATGACATGAAGGCCTTCTATGAAGGTCTCTGTGCTGTGTACGGCCCAAAATCCAGTGGTTCAGCCCCTGTCCTCACAGCAGATGGTAATCAGCTGCTCACAAACAAAGGTGATATTCTCTTGCACTAGGCTGAGGACTTTGATAGTCTCCTGAACTGTCACTCCATTACATCCAACAAACCCATCAATTCACTCCCACAGTGTCCTGTCCTGTCCTGGAGGAGCTGTCTGTGTAACTCTCTTTAAAGGAGGTTACCAAGACCATTAAGCAGCTTTGCACAGGCAAGTCTCCAGGCTCTGACAGCATTCCACCTGAAGCGTACAAATGTGGAGGTGTTCACCTGGTCAGAAAACTCACCAGCCTTTAAGACCATCTGGGAACAGGATACCATGGCCCAGGACTATAAGAAAGCTTTCATAGTCTGTCTATACAAAAGGAAGGGAAGCATACCTAGCTGTGAAAACCATCGTTCAGTCTCACTGCTGTCTATAGTGGGGAAGATCCTTGTACTGGCAGTCCTCAAGAGACTTCTCTCCCCTAGCAGACTCAGTGTATCCAAAGTCACAGTGTGGCTTTCATGCTAATTGTGGCACTAGGGTCATGATTTTTGCATCCCAACAAATACAAGAGAAAGCTCAAAGAGGAAAAGGACTCATGCATGGTGTTTGTTGACCTAACCAATGCTTTCTCTACATGGTGAATAGCCAGGGCCTATGGAAACGCCTTCATAAACTCAGCTGTCCAGAGAAGACTATTGCTGTAATCTGCTCACTTCGTGATGGCCACAATGATGGAATGTGGTGACTCAGAGGCCTTCCCTGTCACCAATGGCACGAAACAAGGATGTGTAACAGCTCCTGTCTTTTCAGTCATGCTCTCGTTTGCATTCCAGGACTTTGACAGAGGTGTACACATCTGGTATAGATTGGATTGGGGGTGGGGGGTGTCTATTCAGTGTGCAGCAACTCAGGGCCTGCAACAAGGTAACTGAACAGCTGCTAAGAGAGCTCCCATTTGCTGACAACTATCCCCTCACTGTACAGACACAAGGACATTCCACTTATTGCGGACAGCTCTGCCTATGCCTCAAAATGTTTCGGTTTCACAATCAGCCTGAAAAAGACAGAGGTCATGTACCAGTCAGAACCAGACCACCAGCATCATGAGCACTGTGATCTCGTCATCACAACTAACAACACACCCCTCAGCTCAGTCAAGGCAATTCTGCTACCTGGGCAATATACTTTCCAACAATGGCATGTTGGATGAGATCACTCAGCACCTGGCAAATGCCAGCTTGGCATTTGGCAGGTTTGCCCACAGGCTCTGGAAGGAGCATGGAGTCTGCCCCACTCCTCTACAGCTCCAAGAAATGGACACTCTACAACTAGAAAGCTTCCACCTTCGCTGCCCAGAATCCATCTGCAACATCAAGTGGCAGGACAGGATTCTTAACACTGAAGTCCTTGAGAGGTGCCAAATCCTTGGCATTGAGAATATGCTCATCAGGGCTCAACTTCTGGGTCAGACACATGGTCTGCATGGAGGTTTTCCGTATACCAAAAGCGGTACTCTACCACCTGCTAAGCACAGGAACTTGCTCTAAGGTTCGACCCATCCTCTGATATAAAGACACTGCAAAGGCTAACCTCAAAGCATGCAAGACAGACATTAAAACCTGGGAACACATTGTACTAGACAGATCCAGATGGAAAGGTCTGCAACATGAGGCTGTGTCCACTTTTGAGGTCTCTGCAAGAGAAGAGAACACATCATAAGGCCAATACCTCAAACCCTCCCATCCAACAACTACACTTGCAATACATGCACTTGCATTTGCAAATTCAGGATCCGACTCACTTCCCACGTGAGAAGCCATAAAAACCAATAAACCCAGAATTTCAGTCAATACTAGCTGAACACTCCTCATTCCAAGTGACAGGAGAATCTAACAACATGCCAGTAAAACTTCACCCTGTAGACTAGACCTTATCAGAACAGTTTTCAATGATTAAAGCCCTGTCAGTATTGCTTCAGCCGTAGATCTGACTGTAAACGCATTACAAAATAACTGTACATACTTTGTACATAAAATGTTTTATCTCAGTTCATAGCATAATGCAGTTTGCTATCACTTGTCCTTATCCAATTAAAGTATCACAAAAAAAGGTCCACTGCTGTGGACAAGTATCAGTTCTGCACACGATTTCTCATTCAGGAAAGAGCAGTATTTAATGACAGCACATCCATTTCTCAGAGTCAGAGCTGAACTTCATTTAAAACTTTTTTTGACAATAAGCCATATAAAAATAAAAACTAGTTACAATGGCAGGAAATTGGATTTTCTATTTCCTGCAGCAAGTCCAAAGTTTTCTCTGGTGTGTGCCATTAACTTCTGCAGCATCTCAGCTTCCATTTACAAAAAATTAAGATTCTAGGTCTTATGATTGCAAAGAAAAACAACTAACTGTGATCCAAGTGTATCTGATGCCATGATTTCTGCAAGAGTCTGCACACGGTCAACTCTGATACTTCTGTTAATGTTCAGAAGCTTTGCTAGGCCGCAGCACGTCAATCACGCTGCTGCAGCTCAGCAACGCTAGAATATGGGCAGATGCACGATTAATACAGCTCTATTCCTGAAACAGGCTGAGATGTTAAACTACTGTTCAAAGGTGGATCAGTCTAAAAGAACTGGTTTCCCTTTTTCAGAAGTGGAGTGTATGGCTGCTGAAAAATGTAGACTATAAACCCACAAGAGAGAAGGACAAACACGGTAAAAGCTTTTACTCAGAAGTACAGAGTAGCTGCACCTCCCACTGAAGTCAACAGGATGTGCAAGTAAACAGCAAGTACTTCGGGTTTATCACTCTCTGATTAAGACAACAAAATGAGTGTACACAAATAGTGGGGGTTTTATCCATGAAAGTTTATGCCCATATAAATCTGTTAGTCTTTAAGTTGCCACCTGACTCTTTGCTGTTTAGGTGAATAAGTACATTTCAAAATCATCAGCGGAGCTGAAAGTAACACAATCATAGCCCCTGTTCAAGTCAAATACTGGACTTGTTTCACATAGCAGGCATAAAATAAGCCAACCCACGCTGCATGTCTGTATAAGGTAAATATGTCCATGTGACATCTCTTCAGGATTGTCTCAACACCTGAGGTCACCAAAGCTTCACATCCTAGTCCTTTGAGGATCTGCATGGGATTGAAGTATTTGTTGAGAAGCTGCAAATGTGCAGTGATGACAACTACACAATCATCACACAGTCTCTCGTAGTGTTTTCTGCAGCGTGCCAAAGGAGTGAGAACAAATGTGAGATCAGGCTCACTGAAATTAGTTATGTATGTGTGTCCAGTGACAAAGGAATTAAAACAGCCCCAAGAAAGGTGAAGGCAAATAGAAATGTCATAAAACAAGGCGGCCTTGGAGAAAGCTACTTGTCTTCACTTTCAAGGTCGTTAACATCTTACCCCCCTGCCTATCATCTCTCATGCACTACTGAAAGGTTGATTCCAATGTCCATTGCCCTTGTTACGTTTTCAAACAAGCACAAATGCTTTCTCCCACGTTGCCGCTCACGCTTGGGAGACGTTCCCTCTAAAATCCACAAAACTAACACTATCCTCCTTCAAAAAAGAACTAGATAAATTCATAGAGGGTAAGTCCATCAATGGCCATTAGCCAGGATGGGCAGGGATGGTGTCCCTAGCCTCTGTTTGCCAGAAGCTGAGAATGGGCGATGGGATGGATCACTTGATGATTACCTGTTCTGTTCATTCCCTCTGAAGCACCTGGCATTGGCCACTATCAGAAGACAGGATACTGAGCTAGATGGACCCTTTGTCTGACCCGGTCTGGCTGTTCTGATGCTCTCCCTCAAAACCCTCCTTGAAACTGTCCTTTGCTATGAGGCCTATATAATACAGCCCCAAGACTACAGCCTATTATGGTGACATTTACGACTCACTGTTTCCTTGTACTCTCCCAACCATTGTCTCTTGTCTTATATAGACTGTAAGCTTTTTGGGTCAGGGGCTGTGTTTTCCTTTGTTTGTACAGCACCTAGCACAATGGGTTCTGGTCCATGACTGGGGCTCTGTAGCAGGGTGGTCCTCTGCTCCTGCCCTGAAGGGTTAAAAATAAGCCCGGGGAGGGGGGCTGTGGCTGGAGAAAGAAGCTTCTAGGCTGGGCTGATTGGGGAAAGTGGCAGCAGCTGGGGCCACACCCCAAACAGACTCAGCTGGCCCTATAAAGGCAGAGAAGCCAGAGGCAGATAGAAGTCTCTCTCTAGCTATAGAGGGAGATGGGCCTGGCTGCAGGGAGCTGCACACAGGGTACCTGAGTGAAGCAGAGCTGGGGAAATGCAGAGGAACCAAGGAGCTCCAGCCTGGAAAGCCCTAGGCTGCGGCCTAGCATTGGCTAACAGGTACTGAGGGGTTGCAGAGGGCAGCCCAGGGATAGGCCAAAGCAGAAGGTCCAAACCTGACCTTGCTAGTGATGAGTAGGCTGATACTGCAGTCTGCCCCAGGGTGTGGGGCTAGACAATGACTGGCAGTAACCATATACTGAGGAAAGGTGGGGACAGAGGGTGGGGGATCCCTGGGGAGGAGAGACCCTGAGAGAAAGGGGTTACTGCCAGGGGGCAGCACCCCAGGTAAAAGGGCACCGGGTCCAGGGAGGGACATGGGGGCCAGAGGACAGGCGGATCACCGGTCTGCAGAGGGCGCTCCGGAGCTGAATTGAGCTAATTCCCAGGAGTCACCAGCAGGAGGCGCCGCATGGGGTGAGTCTGCTCGTCTACAGGCTCCTAGGTACTACACTAATAACGCCACATGCTAAACCCAGTTCGCCATGGCCATTTGAGTACAGAGAAAGGAAACAGAGCACGAGATGCCTTATTCTAACTAGATACAAACTCTGCTGTCAAAGTTTGTGTGTGTGTGCATGCAATCAAATACAGGAAACAATGCAAAAGTGCTATTGAATCTATATGAGAGATTTCTGACTGCCACTGGTCCAAGGCTGGGGCAGATCTTTTAGATCTAAGTCATTCAAGAGCTGCTGCAAATCACACTGCTCCTCACTACACACTATAAACCACAGTTTGGTCATGAGCGTCAAGGAAGCCATCTTTAGTATTGTTATAGTATCACAATACACCTCACTGTCAAAAGAACAAAAATCTTGGTGCCAACATCTAACAAGCTTCCAGAGACAATTGACTCTGACAGCATTCAGAAAAAGAAAAAAGAAGAGGCACTAAACACCAGAAAACTAGAACAGAAGAAATGCTAGGACAAGAATGCCAAGCAATTACCCTCCACTCCACTTAAGTAGGAAGAATGTTAGCTTCAAACTAGAATGCGGCAGACAACCTGCCAAGGAAACAGCTGTTCCAGCAGCACCGGTGTCACACCTCGTGACACTTGAGGGTCAGTACAATGAGAGGAACAGAAGACATCTTCACAAAGCCAAAGAGGACACTAGAGCTCTGCTTTCTGAGGACATCCAGAATGCTGCTCACAGAAGGAACACACCCCCAGCCAGTAACTGACAGTGAAACATCAGGGACAGCAAACACGCTCCAGGTGGCAGATCCACCTCGGCAGCAGAACAAACTACTGAAAAGGAACAGAAAAAGTGGATTTGTGATATGAGAGCCATTGAGCCTCAGAGATGGTAATTACTGACAGATATCCAGTACCTTGACCTCCATCCTAACCCTACTATTTAGTGCAATAGCATGTAGGGGCCCCAGTAGTGCTTACTACTGAACAAACCAAGACACTTTCTGCCCCACAGAGCTCACAGTCGAAGGCTATGTCTACACTGCACAGCCTACGGCAGCGTAGCCCTGAGCGCAGATCCAGCAAATGCTAACAAAGCCTCTGCCAGTATAGGAACACCACCTCCCTGAATGAGATTAGCTATGCCCACCAAAGCGCTCGTCCACTGGCACTGTGGCACGTACACCAGGGGTTTGGTCAGCATAGCTCCGTGGCTAGGGGTTGTGGGTTTTTCACACCTCTGATTGACATAGATATGCCAGCATATGGTTTAGGTGTATGGCAGGCCTCAGTAAAGCTTTGCTCCGTTTGCACTTTAATCATGGGTTGGGTGAGTCTCCAGGTCAAGCTTTGGCTAACGGTATTTGATTATTTGCATCAGGAAGCTGTAAAAGTAGCCCCTGGAAGGAATGGATACCGACTCCTGACATATGACATTAGCCTTTGCTAACCCCAAGTCGTGTGGCTGAGGCCATCTCCCTCCAGCTCTCTCCTGTGTCAGACCTTTATCACAGGTGGGTCTCACTGAAGGGCCTGGGGAGCAAGAGAGGTTCATAGACCCTAGGACTGGAAGGGACCTCAAGAGGTCATCAATTCCAGTCCCCTGCCTTCATGGCAGGACCAAATACTGTCTAGACAATCCCTGATAGACATTTATCTAACCTACTCTTAAATATCTCCAGAGATGGAGATTCCACAACCTCCCTAGGCAATTTATTCCAGTGTTTAACTACCCTGACAATTAGGAACTTTTTCCTAATTTCCAACCTAAATCTCCCTTGCTGCTGGGCAGTTTTTTTTTTTAAAAAGGCCCCCCCATTTGGGGGGCTCCTTGTTCCCCCCTTTAAACCATTAGAGCCTAGGTGAAAGTTTTCTCTCCCTCCTGATGACACCCTTTTAGATATCTGAAGACTGAGAGGGACATGATAGCAGTTTTCTCTTTCCAACTAAATAAACCCATTCTTTCAGCCTTCTTCATAGGTCATGTTCTCAAGACTTTAATCATTCTTGTTCGCTCTTCTCTGGATCCTCTCCAATTTCTCCACATCCTTTCTGAAATGGCGTGTGCGCCAGAACTGGACTAATACTCCAGCCGAGGCCTAAGCAGCCGAGAGTAGAGCGAAGAAGACTTCTCATGTCTGTTTACAACACACACTGTTAAGCATCCCAGAATCACATTTGCTTTTTTTGCAACAGTATCACACTGTTGACTCATATTTAACTTGTGGTCCACTATGACCCTAGATCTCTTCTTGCCATACTCCTTCCTAGACAGTCTCTTCCATTCTGTATGTGTGAAACTGATCGTTCCTTCCTAATGGAGCACTTTGCATTTGTCTTTATTGAACTTTATCCGGTTTACCTCAGACCATTTCTCCATTTGTACAGATCATTTTGAATTTTGACCCTGTCCTCCAAAGCAGTTGCAATCCCTCCCAGTTTGGTATCATCTGCAAACTTAATAAGCGTTCTTTCTATGCCAACATCTAAGTCGTTGATGAAGATATTGAACAGAGCCGGTCCAAAAACAGACCCCTGTGGAACTCCACTTGTTATACCTTTCCAGCAGGATTGGAGAGCATTAATAACTACCCTCTGATACGGTTATACAGCCAGTAATGCACCCACTTGTAGTAGGCCCATCTAATTGTATTTGCCTAGTTATCGTAAGGATATCATGCGAAACCGTATCAAAGTGCCTTACTAAAGTCTAGGTTACCACACCCACCCGCTTCTCCCTTATCCACAAGGCTCGTTATCCTATCAAAGAAAGCTATCAGATTGGTTTGACATGATTTGTTCTTTACAAATCCAGCGCTGGTTTCGCTATCACCTTACACCTTTCAAGGTTTGCAGATGATTTCCTTAATTACTTGCTCCATTATTTTCCGGCACAGAAGTTAAACTAACTGGTCTGTTTTCCTGGGTTGTTTTTATATCCCTTTTCATAGATGGGCACTATATTTGCCTTTTCCAGTCTTCTGGAATCTCTCCGTCCCCCATGACTTTCAAAGATAATAGCTAGAGGCTCAGATACCTCCTCTATAACTCTTGAGATTCTGATGCATACTAGGACTGCATTTCATCAGGATCCATGGTGACTTGCAAGGCATCTAACTTTTCTAAAGTGATTTTTAACTTGCCTTTTTTAATTTTAATCTTTCTAAAACCTAACCCCTATCCCATACGCATTCACGTATTTAGACATTCCCTTCAGACGTATCTCAGTGAAACCGAAACAAGAAGTCATAAGCATCTCTTTCATTTCAAGTTTCCTGCTACGTAGTTTCTCCTTCCTCAACTGAGCAGTGAGCCTACCGGTCCTTGCCTGCTCTTCCCTTTGCTTCTAACGTATTGATAAAAAGTTTCATGTTTCACCTTTATTCCATAGCTAGTTTGAGGCTCATTTTTTGGCCTTTGCCTTTCTAACTTGCCCTGCATCCGTGTATGTTTGCATATATTCATCCTTTGTAATCTGAAAATAGTCTTCCATTTATATAGAAAATGCCTTTTATATTTTTAGAATCATAGCAAAGATCATCGTGGTTAACCAAAGGTGGTCTCGCACAACATTAATTCATATATCTTCCTACCCATTCGGAAATAGCTTGACTTTGGGGCGCTTAATACTGTACCCTTGACTGCCCACTCTCCTCAGTATGTTTTTTCCCCTCAGATCTTAGATTCCCAATGGACTTAACCTATCAGCATCTACATAGCTTACCAAAAATCCAGCCTTCCTGAAATCCATAAGGGTCTCTATTTGATGTACCTCCCTTCTACCTCTTCTTTAAATTGCAAAACTCCTTATGATTATTCATGATCATTGTCACCAAACTTCCTCTACTTTCAATTCGCTCAAACAATTCCTCACACTAAGTTCCTCCCTATTTGTTAAAATCAAGTCTAGAACAGCTTCCCCCCAGTAGCTTTTTCAACCTTCTGAAATAAAAAGTTGTCTGCAATGCAGTCCAGGAACTTATTGGATAGTCTGTGCCCCACGGTGTTATTTTCCCAACAAATATCTGGAGAGTTGAAGTCCCCCATCATCAACAAATCAGCTCCCCAGCTCCCTGTGAGTTGGAGCCATGACCAGACCCAATAGAATTGCCTATTGTTGTCACATACCATGTTAGAGTAACAGACACCTCATACCCAATATCCTCCGGCTAGCTATCTCTCTCACAGACACTTTCAGCCAACCTAGGACTCAGGCAGCAACTTCCAGCCACACATAAGGGGCTTGACGAGTTTGTACACATCCTCCTCAGGGAGTAAGGCTATCATAGGTACCCAGTGAGCCAAACTCAAACTGCAAAGGCATCTGGGAGCTGGAGCCCCTAGCAGTGTCTCCACAGCTAGATGCTCAGGCACCTCCAGGGTTGACAAAGGCCAAAGTCAACCTGCATCAGAGGGGCAGCAGAGTCACAAAGACCACCAGGGCCATTTCAACTTCTATCCACAGGCACCCTTTCATCCACAGGGCCACTTCAGAGCTCCCCCCTCACCTCACAGTCAGTCTGTGGGGAGGTGCCCACATCAGCCCTTTGTTACTCGGGCTTCCTGACTTATTTGCTTTCTATAAATCCCCAGCCCTGTCCCTCTGGCTCCCTGTGTTAATGTCAGTAAAGCCCAAAGGATTACAAGCAACTAGTCTCTAGGGTTGGGACAATGCCCTCAGGATCTGATGGGGGCCAGACTGGGGAACCACAGCCTCAAAAGGGGATGCTTGGAATTTTGAAAATGTCCCCCAGTACCCTCCACTTCCCACAGAGAGCCCCCAACCCAGCTCAGCCCCCTCCACTGGTCACTCATTCAACCGGCTCCGGTGGAAAATGAACAAGGAGAAAGGGACAGTGGATAAAAGGATAAGACTAGCTCTTTGAACTGCCAATGAATGAGGCAGCTTCCTAGCAACAACAAAATCCCAGGGCAGGCCCTGAAAAGCCAGCCATTCTCCAGACAGGATTAAGCACCAGAACAGTCAGCCACACACAGCACAGCGGGCAGCCCTTCCCCACAAAGGGACAGTCCCTAAATGAGTCCACCAGTGTGTGACTGTGCCAGCATTTGCTGGTTCCCAGCAAGAGGCACCGTAGAGGTGGGTCTATTGGTCTGATGTGGGACAGCAGGAGGAGGGGGAAGGATACAGTGCTAGCTGGACTCATTGGTGTGATGGGGTGGGGGGAAGCGAGGATACAGAGCTAAATGGTTACAAGCTGATGGGGATCAGCCTGACAGTTAATGGGGCAACAGGAAACTGGAGCCACAGTGCCAGGATGGCATGGCCAGAGCCGAGTTCCCTTCCTCAAATCACACAGTAACAGGACTCTACACCAGCCCTTGCTGTGCCCTCCCCCATCCCTTGGATCTGAATGTAATTTATTCATGTATAGCCAAGGAGAGGCAAAGGAGAGGGAGGGTGGGGAGGACCTTGACCATTGGTTACAGGTCCCTAGAACTCTCTTTGGAGCGGGGTGGGGAGAATATGAGTCTCTTCCCAGATGCCCAGGTCGGCTTCACAATTCTTCCTTTTCTGAATTGGTTCTCCAAAATACTGCAGGAGGGGCTGAAGGAGACCTGTTCTGTTGGACGCTATAGCACTAGCTGCCCTTCCACCTCTCCTGTCTGATCGCTTCCAGAAACATAGGAACAGGGTGGGTCCCTATCCAAGGTTACAGATCTGTGATTTGGGAGGTTACCACATGGTGTCTGACCCTCATATGTGCAACTGAATTTGCCCATTTCACACTTCAATAACCAGTCCAGCCCTCTCATCGGGTACAGCAGCCTCTTCCAAGGAGAGAGCCCCCCAGCACAGAGGAGCCTTTGTTCCCTAACACTCAAGGGTTCAGCAGCCCATTGCTTCTACCCTTCCACTTTCATCTAATTGACAGTCCTCCCCACTCTCTCCTGCCTGCACAGTGAGGAGAGCCATCCTAGGCCGGGAGGAGGAAGGGCTCCCCAGTCCCCTGTCCAATTCTGCATGAGAGAATGAGATGCACTGTTCTGCAACACAGACAGTTCCCAGGAAACTGGTCTCACAACCTGGACCCCTCCTAGCAGACAGCGGGGACCGGGGGGGAGCCATGTGTCAAGTGCCATCAGCTTGGGGTGACCTTTGCATCCTGAGTTAAGTGGGTTTGGAGTCAAACCCATGGCATGCTTTGTCCGTGAGCCCCCATGAGAGGGTACACCCAACTGAAGCAGAGCAGCAAGGGCGACATTCCGCTGCCTTACAGCATTTCAAAGACTCCCTGAGCCAAAACAGCTGCAGAAGCCATGGTGAAGATGGTGCTCTCTGTATGGGGCAACCTCTTTGAGACATGGAGGTGGAATGGGTAGGAGATAACCAGTATGACAGCTAGAGACCTGTGTGCAACCTGCATTGTAAACAAGTTCTTTACAACTACAGGAGAGCTGTGCCACGTCCAATGGGTTCAAAGAGCTACTGTCTAAGCCTGCTGAGCTCTGCCCTTCAGAGTGAGGAGATTCCTAGGCTCCACCAGCCACAGAGAAGCTCTTGGTTCTCTCCCCCTTTCATATTAAATAATACTTCATCACCGCAATGTGACCCAAAGGCTGCCATGCGAATAAGGCCCAGAGTGAGGGCTGCACAGGAATATTGGGTTCTGCTAGGCAGTAAACAACAGCTGGGCTTTCTGGCTCAATTCCTTTCTCAAAAATCAAATCAACAAACACTGTTTTTCCAGATACCAGTTCTGCAAACATCGCCCCTGCCTGTGATCAGAACAAGGCAGATTCTGTCCTGTTTACAGCTCAGCCGCCTTAGGAGAATCTTCAGGTCCCAAGCTCTGCTGATGCAGCTCCATTGACTTCAGCATGACAACACACACATAACTAAGGACAGGATTACATCCTGTAGCTAGAACATAAACAACAGTTCTGCTACACTGCTATTCATGAGCCAGAATAGAGCCCAGCTCCCCAGCCAATTACTGGGCCGGGCTGGCAACACAGTGCTCAGAGAGAGAGCACCCAGCACCTCGCCCCAATACTAGGCCAGACCAGGCTGGCTGCACAGAGCTCATAGGAGCAACATAGCAGAACTGTATGTCTGTCGCTGAACTGAAGTGGGGAGGCTCAGACAACAGCCAGGAGCTTGGCAGTAAGATGTCACAAATGTGGCTCCTCCTCCAGGTGCTCACAGGAATTATTTTCCACTCCTCTATTCCCGTTTAGATGTGGACCTTTGCATGTTGCAAGTTTGCCTCAAACACACGGCATAAAATCTGCTGGGTGTGCCCTGTGGCTAAGTCAACAGTACTGCAAAACCTGCATTTCTGCCTTTCTAACCTGTGGGACTATGGGGCCAAGCATGATGCCAGATCGACAAGAGGAAGCAGCCAGTAGGAACTGTCTCTTTCTGGGCTACGTAGGTGGAATTCTCTTGCTTGGGGAAGGCAGGCTGCATAGGTGACACCCAGCAGGGCTGGGAGCTGAGACTGCAGAGCACAGACAAGATCAGATCATTCGTAAAAGACCCGCCCCCCCCCCTCCCCTCAATCAATAGTGCTCAGAGCCAGCTCCTTGCATACCCAGGCCATGGAGTCAAGGAGGACCCTAGCACATTTGGGGACTCAGCCAGCCAGTCCCTGCAGGCTACATGATCTACTTCAACAAATTTCAGAGTGGTAGCCGTGTTAGTCCATATCAGCAAAAACAACGAGTCCTTGTGGCACCTTAGAGACTAACAAATTTATTTGGGCATAAGCTTTCGTGGGCTAAAACCCACTTCTTCAGATGCAAAGTAACAGTCCAACTTCTAGCAGTGATACATCCTTCTGCCAACACATACTAATGATTAGGGAGAGTAGAACATAAGCACCACACTACTTCAAACTCCAACACCCCTCTCCTGGCATTGAGAGAGGAATCCCAAACAAAGTGCACTCCCATGCCAGTCCCCCTTCACTTTCACCCAGTGCTTGTGGTTTGTCTTAGCCCAGCCCCTCCTGCTACAGTGGGGGAGAGATGGGGGTGCTTTGCCCTGCTCTAGGGCTGCCTGTCAGAGTACTACAAAGTTCTCCAGCCATTAAATTCAACCCTCGAGAAGGCAGGTGGGACACACAGGGTCATCTGGCACTGAAAATGCTAATGCAATTCTGGGGCGCATAACACAGGAATCTCAAATAGGAGTAGAGAGGTTGTATTTCCTCTGTATTTGGCACTGTGAGACTGCTGCTGGAATCCTGTGAACACTAGACTGGACACATTTCAAGAAGGATGTTATTGAGTAAGTAGAGAGGGGTCAGAGAAGAGCCATAAGAATGATTAAAGGATTAGAAAATAGGCTTTATAGTGAGAGACTCACGGAATTAAATCTGTTATAGCATAACAAAGAGACAGTTAAAGAGTACTTTGATCAGTCTATAAGTACCTACATGGAGAACAAATATTTGATATTGGACCCTTCAGTGAAGCAATGGTTAGAAGTGAAAGGTAGACAAACTCAGAGTGGAAATAAGGCGTAATTAGCCATTGGGACAATTTACCAAAGATTGTAATGGATTCTCCATCATCAGCATTTTTAAATCAAGATTGAATGCTTTCTTACAAAATATGCTCTAGTTCAACCAAGAATGATTCTGATGAAGTTCTATGGTCTATGTTATGCAGGAGGTCAGATTAGAGTATCACAGTGGTCCGTTCTGGCTTTATAATCTGTGAAATTCAACTCCCTCTGAACAGCAGCTGTTCATACAGGGATCCCTCACCTAGTGCCAAAATGCCGCCACCTCTGTTGTTGGGATACAGCAGCTGCTTAAGAGCTATATAGTAACACTACAAAACAGTTTAGAAGAGTGAAAGGGCAGAGGGAATTGAGAAGTAGGATGGAATTACCCAAACTGAGATTTTGTCAAAACCTACTCCTGCAAGAAACACCAAAGGACCATGAATAACTATGAAAGATAAGAGTGTCAGTTTTAAGTCCTATTTGAAAGACATCTCCAGCATCACAACATCCCTAGCAGAGGACTGGCACATGAGGTCAGCTTGGAGTTCATTCCCTCCAGGGCATCTAGCATTGGCCACTGTCAGAAGACAGGATACTGGGCTAGACGGACCTTTGTTGTGATCCAGTATGGCCATTCTTATGAGTCAGATAGCAGAGCACCCCCTAGTCAACTCCCCACCCCAGTCCCTGTAGTAGCTGGTGTCCCTTGGAGGTCCCCCCACCATAATATTGAGCAGACCCAGCCTGTCTTGCTTAGATAACAAGATATGACAAAGATCCTGGCATACGGGAGTGCGGATCCAGGATGGGGGAGATGCTAGGCCAGCGAGAGGACAACTGACCCAATAACAAAGGCAGTAGTTCAGTGACAGAGCCCTAAGCAGAAACAGCTGATGCTCTGCAGCAACAAAACCACATGCACAGCAGCGCTCACCAGAAACTAGGGCTGCAGCAAGGACAGCAAAGGTAGGACACACTCACCAGCACTGCAGCACATGGAACAAGACAAAAGCAGACTATGCTCCAGGCACAGACACACACCAGAGTACAAAACCCCAAAACCAATGGGAGGGGTATGTGCTCATGGGCTGAGAGCAGAGGAGTACCCATACATCCGTGGGCTGACGGCTCTTTGGCAGCAGTGACACAGATCCCTGTAATGCAGATTAGCCGGATTTCCTGCTATTTAACCCCACATATCAGGCCCTAAGGAATGTGTTTCAAATACATGAAAATACTTAAATGCCAGGAAAACATTCCAGCTGAGACATAGTGCAAGCAGTCTCAGAGCCCAAGGCTCACCAGCTGACTCTTCACAGGCACCTCAGCAGGGAACTGGGAATGCAGCCCCCCTCTGGGGTGGAATGCAGCAGCTGTTTCACAGCTAACTGCAACATTATACAAGAGTTTAGAGCAGAAGCAATGTGAATTTCCAGGTCCAGATTAAACTTTAAGGGAATTTAGGCTGTGAAAAGAAATGCCCCAATCTAGAATTTGGCCAGGACACCAGGGCTAATACTCCACTCCCACAAAGTACTGTGGGATCTTTACTAACCACAACTGCTCAGGGCCTCAATTTAAATCTCATGTTAGACACAGTAGCATCAGCAGCACAGCACCCCCTAGTGCCATGCTGGGGCATTACAGTCAGCAGTGACAGTAAAGACAGCCCCCGCTACCACTTCATGGAGCGCAGCATCCCTATAGCACCACATTGGGGCACAGTCTGTCACTGACTCAGGGGGAAGAGTGCCAGCTGAGGCACCAACATTTCATTAGAGATCTCCCATCCAAGTACTGCCCAGGCCCGAACCTGCTTAGCTTTAAGTCATAGCAGAGGGTGGGCCACAGCTGACAAAGCAAAAATTTACAAAGAATCCAAGAAATACCCAGATCTCCATTCCTTGTTGCTTATCTGCTCTATCACACACACCCTTCCCCTCAATGATGCCAGCCATGAAGGTCCATGTGTCAACTGCTCTCACAATGATCTTCATGCTTTCTTCCATGCCATCTTTATGTAGGGAAGGCCCTTCCCGCACTGATCCATCAGGTACTATTCCCTCCTTCCAAATCCTCTCCAGATCTACTTCTGCCAGAACTCCTACAAGGAATCAGCCATTAACAACAGGCCAGCTGAGCAGCAGTCATGACTACACAATTTTATTTGCTTGAACTATACCAAAACAACTGTCAGTGATTGAGAACCATCCAGTTATGCAATAGCTGCTCTCACATACTTGGTGCATCATTTCCAATTGGATTACAACTTCTTCAGAGCAGAGGTCACGTCATCTTGTGCATTTGTGCAGCACCCAGCACCACAAGGCCCCATTCCTCACGGGGGGCCTTTGTGTGGCACCACGCTACAAATACCAAGCCAGATTTACCTCTGAAAGGAAGAAATGGGCTGAGAATGTAAGAATGACAGAGTAGTTGGGAGTCAATGACCCCATGCAGCCTGAACTTAGCACAGCAAGCAGTGTGGCATTCAGAGAGTGCAGTAACACAAGGCCTTAGAATGCAGCAAAGCAAATTTGGAGGAATAAAGAAATCTCATGAGGGGCCCTGGGAAGAAGAGTTAAAAATCCCCCTCAGTGGGAGGAAGCAGTGGAGGCTCCTCAGACACCATTAGGCACAAACAATTCCCCTGAAAATTGAAGAATGCAGGGAATGGGAAGGTGGATTGCAAGGAACTGGCTCAGAGACATGGCTAAAATGCCCTGAAGCCAAATGGAAGAGGGAGAGGTAACAAAGTGTCACAGGAGCTACAGTTGGACAAGCCCCATAGGTCACCTAGTTCATCTTCCTCCCTGCACAGGACTGTCCAGCTATCATTACCTCTCACTACACTGCTCCCTATATTTATCAATGTCATGGTTCAAGGAGACAAAGCCAGATATATCTGCAAAAAGAATGAATTACTGCAGTCAAGTGGAGTAAGGAGGGGTTATAAGAACATAGCACAGAGAAGTGGGTCCAGCAATCAGTGGGGAAGGGACCCAACCATTTCTAGAGCCTCTGAGATACTGAGTAAGTCATAATCTGGCTAGCAGGTAAAGGAGGAAGGTTCTGTAAGAATAACTATCACTAGGAGCTGACAAGGGGACCCTGGAAGATATAAAGATGTAGCAGGCAGCTGGCCCCAGGCTGCCTGTATCTCAGGGGTGCAGGAAGCTAGCTAGTGAAATTATTGAGAGGAGAGATTCAGCAGGTGCAATGTAAGCCCCAACTGGTCCCTGAGAATGTACTGAACAGGACCTAGTCTTTTCCATCTCTCTGCCTCCACATAAGAACATAAGAACAGCCGTACCAGGTCAGACCAAAGGTCCATCTAGCCCAGTATCTGTCTGCTGACAGCGGCTGATGCCAGGTGCCCCAGAGGGAGTGAACCTAACAGGCAATGATGTAGTGATCTATCGCCTGCCATCCATCTCCAACCTCTGACAAACAGAGGCTAAGGACACCATTCCTTACCTGTCCTGGCTAATAGCCATTTATGGACTTAACCACCATGAATTTAGCCAGTTCCCTTTTAAACGCCGTTATAGTCCTAGCCTTCACAACCTCCTCAGGTAAGGAGTTCCACAAGTTGACTGTGCGCTGAGTGAAGAAGAACTTCCATTTATTTGTTTTAAAAATGCTGCCTATTAATTTCATTTGGTGACCCCTAGTTCTTGTATTATGGGAATAAGTAAATAACTTTTCCTTATCCACTTTCTCCACATCACTCATGATTTTATATACCTCTATCATATCCTCCCTTAGTCTCCTCTTTTCCAAGCTGAAGAGGCCTAGTCTCTTTAATCCTTCCTCATATGGGACCCTCTCCAAACCCCTAATCATTTAAGTTGCCCTTCTCTGAACCTTTTCTAGTGCTAGTATATCTTTTTTGAGATGAGGAGACCACATCTGTACACAGTATTCGAGATGTGGGCGTACCATGGATTTATATAAGGGCAATAATATATTCTCATTCTTATTCTCAATCCTCTTTTTAATGATTCCTAACATCCAGTTTGCTTTTTTGACCGCCTCTGCAGACTGCGTGGACATCTTCAGAGAACTGTCCACGATGACTCCAAGATCTTTTTCCTGACTTGTTATAGCTAAATTAGCCCCCATCATATTGTATGTATAGTTGGGGTTATTTTTTCCAATGTGCATTACTTTACATTTATCCACATTAAATTTCATTTACCATTTTGTTGCCCAATCACTTAGTTTTGTGAGATCTTTTTGAAGTTCTTCACAGTCTTCCTTGCTTTGTACAGGGCCCATATAACAGGCAAGCACAGCATGAAGGCCACCCTGGGCAGAAAGAATTCTGCCATTCAGTTCAATGTAACCAAGTACACAGCAGCCTGCATAGCTGCTCCCAGCTCGCCTCTACTGTTACACTCATGTGTGCTTTGTCCTAGAATGAGTACTCCTCAGTGTATCCCATGTGTCTATACACTGCCCAGCACACTGATCTTGACTCTGGCCTCAGAAACCCCACAGATGGGGGTATCAATCCACATTTCATAGATTCATTTTCATATATTTCAAGGCCAAAAGGGATCATAATAATAATCTAGTCTTGATATGAAGATATCAAGAGATGGAAAATTCAACTCTTCCATAGATTCTGAGGCCAGAAGACACTATTGTGATCATCTAGTCTGATCTCTCTGTAACACAGGCCACAGAACTTCCCCTAAATAATTCCCAGAGCATGTCTTTTAGAAAAAATATCAAACCCTGATTTAAAAATGGTCAGTAATGGAAAATACACCATGGCCCTTGGTAAATTGTTCCATGGGTTAGTTACCCTCACTGATACAAATGTACACCTTATTTCCACTCTGAATTTGTCTAGCTTCAACTTCCAGCCATTGGATCATGTTAGACCAGAGATCAGCAACCTTTCAGAAGTACTGTGCCAAGTCTTCATTTATTCACTCTAAAATAAGATTTCGTGTGCCAGTAATACATTTTAACGTTTTTAGAAGGTCTCTTTCTATAAGTCTATAATATATAACTAAACTATTGTTATATGTCAAGTAAATAAGGTTTTTAAAATGTTTAAGAAGCTTCATTTAAAATTAAATTAAAATGCAGAGCCCCCCAGACCTGTGGCCAGGACCTGGGCAGTGTGAGTGCCACTGAAAATCAGCTCGCGTGCTGCCTTCGGCACCCGTGCCATAGGTTGCCTACCCCTGTGTTAGACCTTTCTCTGCTAGACTGAAGAGGCCATTATTAAATACTGGTTTTCCATGTAGGGTAGACTGTCATCAAGTCACCCCTCAACCTGCTCTTTATCAAGCTGAATAGGCTGAGCTTCCCTCGGTAGTTTGTTCCAATGGTTAATTAACCGCACTGTTAGGCACAGCCTTTGAATTTTAATTTTCTTGCTTTAAGTTGTAGTCATTGGTTCTTATTATGCTCCCTCCACTGAAGAGAAGAGCACCTGATATTTTCCTCCTCTCAAGGTTCTTATACACTATAATCAAGCCAGTTCATTTTTTTTTTTTTGATAAACTATAATAGATTGAGCTCTTTCAATCTCTCACTGTAAGGTATTTTTGCCAGCCCTTGACTCCTTTGTGTCTTTTCTCCAATTTTTCAACTTCCTTTTTAAAATGTGGACACCAGAACTGGATACAGTATTACAACACTGGTCTCAACAATACTGTATAAAGATTTAAAATTACCCCCCCACTCCTACTCCCGCTCATATATCCGAGGATCATATTAACTTCTTCAACCACAGCATCGCAGGGGGAGCTCATGTTGAGTTGCTTGTCCACTATTATCCCTGAAATCTTCTTCAGAGTCAATACTGTCCAGGATTTGACAAAAGGGGAAGCTGTGGCAGAGGGGAAGGGATGTGAGCGGAGCGAGGAAACCAGCTGCTCAGCCTCAGCCAGGGCCACTATAGCAGCAGGTGCCCCAACATACATACCTAACTTAGGGTATCAATCCAGTGGGGGTCCATTTATCGCATCTAGTCTAGACACGATAAATCGATCCCCGAACGCTCTCCCGTCGACTCCTGTACCTCACTGCCACAAGAGGCGCAGGCTGGGTCAACTGGGGAGTGACAGCAGTCAACTCACTGCAGTGAAGACGCCATGGTGAGTGGGTCTAAGTACATCGACTTTAGCAACATTATTCACATAGCTGAAGCTGCGTAACTTACATTGACACGCACACAAAGTGAAGACCGGGTCTTACAGAAACACAGGCATGTCGAAACGCTAAGGTTGCACCAATTTAACTAAACTGATTCCTAACAGATTCAAGCCCCAAACAAGCAAAAGCAGTTTCTAAACCGAATTTGTTAAATTACTGCCACTTGTGTGTTTAGACAAGGCCTGAGATGCAGAGAATCCACACACAGACCAAGGAGACCTGCTGATTGCCAGCCCTCCTTTCCAAAGGGCATCAGAGTGCAACACAGCAGTACAAGAGGCTGGAGGGGAAGAGCTGAAGCCATTGATGAATCTTTGTTGGCTGTCTCCCTCCATGCCAGGGAGAGGCTGAGTTAGTGTTGAGAGATTAGAAGTAGCAGCTTTACTCCTCCACAAAGGTAAATAAAAACCCAGAAGCCTCCACCCAGGCCCCAGTTGCCAGCAAAATAAAAGCTGGTCTTAATTAGCCCAGCAGTGGCCCTACCTGACCTTGGGTTTCAAATGGCTGGGCTCAGAGCGGCAGGAGCCCAGCTGGTGGACAAAGGAGGCAGTTCCTGCCCCAGGCCAACTGCAGTGAGGCAGAAGGGAACTCTACAGCCTAGACAACTCCCACCTCCAGGAAAGGGCCCCGCTACTGATGCAAATAGCAGGAAGCCAGAGCAGGAAGGAATCTATGCAAAGCCCACAGAGCTTGCCAGCACACCCACAAGGATCATCCTAACATCCCTCCTCCCCGCTAGGAGCCAGCAATGAGAGTTCTTTGGATCAGCTCCAATCTGGAACCCACAAAGGAGACACCTTCTGCCTTGGGTCTGAGTCACTCCAGGAGTTTGGGCAGGAAGGAAGTGCTCAGAGGATCTGGACCCCCATGGTGAGATTCCCCACAGCTACATTCCTTTGTCTTCTGCAATCTTCAGCATGGAATACGGGCAATGTTAGCCTTCTCCTCTCCAGCCACACTTTCCATGGTGAGACCTCAGCTGCCATGTTTAATTTGGATGATTTCCCAAGCCAGACCCTCCCCATGTCAGCCTGGTGTCTCCCACTGCCAGCTCTCCTTCCCATCAGTCACTCAGCACAGCAGCCATCCTTGCACATCTGGTGTCAAGCCTGGTTCCTTGTCCCACCCAGCTCCTTCCTTCTCTCCATGTAACTAGCCTGTCTGCCTAGGCTTCCATCATCTCCCACCTACTAGTGCAGCCTCCAGCCCCACATCTTCCATCACCATCCCTCCAAGATGCAGCTGCCAAGTAACTTCTCTATTACTTTCAATCTCTGCCCAATTCCACCCTCCTACACAGTCCCACTCTCTCTGCTCCACCCAAGTTTCTTCTGACCTCTCCCCATCAACTCTTTCACCCACCCACTCTAGACTCAATGCCTAATTTTATGACTCTCCCTATGCATGGAAGAGCCTCTGAATCTCTGTTGGCCAAGCTCCCTCCCTGCCCTGTAATAAAACGTTCTTGCTAGATTATGCTCATGCCATTCAATATTGCATTTCATCCACCATGAACTGGTCACAGAGACTGGATTAAATGATCCAAGAGCCCCTCACAACTCAAATGCAAGAATCTGACCCACTGTGCTTGCAAACTAAACCCCTCAACACAGGGTCCTGCTATTGTCCCTTGCTGTATGCTGCTGTGTATACTGACAGTCCTGCAGAACTCATTCTACCAAGGCTGAAAAGTACAGGTGTCAGTGGGAAACTGAGTGCTTCCTTTCCTGGAACTCAGGCACTATGGCGATGGGCACAGGGCAATTATAAAAATCTAAAAAGATTCAGGGGACTAAAGCTATCAGGCCACACATACCTTACATTTCACACTAAGGCTTGATCTTACGTCAGTATAACTACATCTCTCAGGTAGAAAATCCACACCCCTGAGCAATGTAGTTATAGGAACCTAACCCCCTGCGTAGACTGCGCTGTGTCAATGGAAGGGCTTCTCACGGCGACATAGCTACCACCTCTCGCTGAGGTAGATTCGCTATGCAGATGGGTCTCCCGGCACTAAGCAGCACCAGAACAAGTGCAGCTATGTCACTGGTGGCTGTAAGTGTAGACAGGCAGAAGTGCCATTTTAGGCCTGGTCAGGGGGGGGGGGAGCAGGGAGGGGAGGAAATTGATCTAAGTTATGCAACTTCAGCTACGTCAATAATGTAGGTGAAGTAGACATACTTAGATCTGCTCACCACGGTGTCTTCACTACGGTGAGTCGAGTGCTGCCGCTTCCCCATCGACTCCACCTCTCATGCAGGAGAGCGCTCAGGGTCAATTTATCATGTCTAGACTAGACACGATAAATCTACCCCCGCTGGATCAACTGCTGCCCACCGATCTGGCAAGTAGTATAGACATGCCCAGAAAGAACTCTGGTAGCGAGTCCCCAGGATGGGACAGCACCACCAGGAGGGACAAATGCTCCTACCACACAAATCAAATCTATCCATGCACGCTGCCAGAGCCCAGTCTAGCCGCCATAGAGGAAATCTGGCTTTACACATGTCAGGATTCTCCAAGGGGCAGGTAACAAGAGCAGGTGAAATGGAAAAGGTGCTGGGAGGACGTGAGGTACATTTATTCAGACTTTTACCAAGCTTCCTCCACCCCCACACCAACGCTAAAGATGAAATTGAGGAAACTGAATGGGTGGGGGCTCAAGCCTGTTCTAAGCAGTCTCAGCCCCAAGAAAAGGCAGAAGTTTGAACCAGACCAAGAGCCTTTCCCACTGACCCCAAAATTTGAATAGGTTGAGTTTTTTCACAAAAAATTCTACACAGAAATAAAGATGAACTAACTACAACCCCTCCAGCTCCTCATTCCCTGGCCCCATGCTCCAATTCCTTCTATTTATATTCTATCCATGCCTTCCAGAGCCGCCTTAGAGAGCCTTCTTGTTACCTGTACACAAGCCCACTGCTACCATTATCTCCCTTCTCCCATTACCGGTACCACCTTAGCCTAGGACCTGCTCTGCTCGCTACCAAAGCACTCTTCTGACAGCCATTCGCACAACTGCACGCACCCACTTCACTCTTACCAGCGTACCGCCCCCACCTGTCCTGCCTACTCCCTGTCAAACTTCCGGGGCCTTCGTACCCCACTCAGTGCCCCCCCCGACAGCGCGCAGAGCCTCTCTTCATCCCCCCATGCTCCTCTCCTGGATAGCGGCCCCGAGGATCTCCGCTCGCTCGCCCGCCCGCCCACGCAGCCCTCCCGCAGGGAGCGCTGACCCCGGGACCCCTGCCCAGAGAGCCTCAGCTCTGCGCGGTGCCGGGCCCGCCCCACTCCGCCAGGAGAAGCCCCGGCCGCTCGGCGCTGACCTTGGGCAGCTCCCGCAGCTGGTTGGCGTCCAGCAGCAGCTCCTCCAGGGAGCGGCTGTAGCGGTAGATCTCCTCGGGCACCGCCTGCAGCGAGCAGTGCCGCCGGTCCAGCGCCTCCACGTGCCGGTTACAGCGCCACAGCGGCGGCATGCAGCGCAGCATCCTCCCGGGCGGCCCCCGCGGCTCCGGCCGGCC
>NC_133770.1:303034422-303078583 GCF_003597395.2 Chelonoidis abingdonii | reverse complement strand
CTGTATCCCTCCCCCCCTTCTTCCATCCTTCCCTCTCCCGTCACCCCATCCCTCCCACACACACCTCCTCTCCCTATCTCCCTCCTGCCCCCACAGACCCTCACTTCTCTTATGCTCGCCCTAACACAGATCCTCTCCACCCCCATTGTCTCCCTACCCCCCCTGCCACAGGCACTCCTCCATAGACCCTTCCTTCCCCCAACATTCTCCTTCCCACCCCCACAGACCTGCCTGATCTTCCTCCTGTCCTCCAGAGACCCTCACCCGATGTCTGCTGCTCCTCTACACACAGATCCTCCCCCGTCTTCCTCTCCCACACCCAGGCCCTCTCACCTCATCCCCATTCTTCCCTCCACCATCTCCCCACCTCCATAGACCCTCCTTTCCCCCACATCTCCTTGCTGCTTTCCACACCTCCTGCTGTACCCCATCAGTCTCCTGCACTGCCAGCTTCCTCTGCGGTTTTGAAATTACAGTAGAACCTCAGAGTTATGGACACCTCAGGAATGGTGTTGTCCGTAACTCTGACGTGTTCCATAATGCTGAACAAGAGGTTATGGACTTCAGCTAGGGGCGGCAGGGGGCGGGGGTCAGGGCTTCTGTCCCTTGAGAGAACCAGGGCTCAGCGCTTCAGACCTTGGGGTGGGGAGAGTGCTGGGGCTCCACTCCCGGTTTCACCCTCACAGGGGGCACTAGGTTTCAGGGTGTTTGTAATCAACCTCTGTACCAGGTAACTGCAGATAGCTACTGTAACATCAATTCTTTTTAAAAAGGATCCACGGGTGATCCTGGCAATTCCAGGCCTCTAACACCTAACTTCAATACCAGGCAAATTGGTTGAAACTATGGTAAACAACAGAATGATCAGACATGTAGATAAATATGATATGCTGGGGAAGAGTTAACATCACTTTTGTAAAGAGAAATCAAGCCTTATCAATTAGAATTCTTTGAAGGTGGGGGGTGTCAGTAAACTTGTGGACAAGAATGATCCGGTTGATACAGTGTACTTGAACTTTCAGAAAGCCTTGACAAGGTCCCTCACCAAAGCCTCATAAGCAAAGAGAGCAGTCATGGGATAAGAGGGAAGGTTCTCTCATGGACCAATACTAGTGAAAAGATAGGAAACAATGGGTAGGAATAAACAGTCAGGTCTCACAGTGTAAACAGCAAGTCCCCCAACGATCTGTACTGGAACCAGTACTGGTTAACATACTCAAATGATCTGGTAAAGGGATAAACAGTGAGGTGGCAACGTTTGAAGATGATACAAAATTACTCAAGCTGGTTAAGTCCAAAGTTGACTGCGAAGAGCTACAAAGAGATCTCACAAAACCGTGTGCCTGTTCTGTGCAGCAGAGCAGCAACCTGCAAGAGAGCCTGGCTGGGGACAGGCAGTGGCTGGGACGCTGATCTGTGAAGTAGTGACAGCAGGCTGACCCCCACCCAGGCTCAGCTTCTAGGGACAAGGGCCGAACATACCGGAGGGGGGCAGCCCATACTGGCTTGTTCGGCCCCCTCCCCAGAAGCGGAGCCTGGGTGGGGGGTCAATCTGTGACCGCCACAGCCAAGCTCTCTCACAGGAAACTGCGGAGCTGTTGCGGCTTCACGGAACAGTGTTCCAGCAGCCAGCGTGAGAAGAGGCTCGAGTCCCACCCCTTCTGCTCCCTGCCCAGGCAGGCTACTTGGGGGCGGGGGGCACTTGACCCCACATGTCCCCCCTCCATATTGCCTCTGTCTTTGAGTGATGGTCCCTAAAAATATTTCAAACATGGGTGTTCCTATGCACTGGAACCAGAAGGTTTTCCCTAGTAGTGGTTCATAGACTATTAGGGTTGGAAGGGACCTCAGGAGGTCATCTAGTCCAACCCCCTGCTCAAAGCAGGACCAATCCCCAGATTTTTACCTCAGTTCTCTAAATGGCCCCCTCAAGGATTGAACTCACAACCCTGGGTTTAGCAGGCCAATGCTCAAACCACTGGGTTATCCCTCCCCTTTAACACTGAGCTGTTGTCTCACTGTTTCGTTGTGCCCCCTCATGCTCGCAGCTGAGGGTATAATACACTGTGTGTCGACACCTCTCCAGTTCCCTCTAAATGCCGCAGGGCCTGAGTTGGAACCCCTGTTCCTTCGCCCAGAGTGGTTTTGTCCATTGTGTGTAATTCTTACAGTTGTTTCTCGGTGTAGATAGTTTAGCCTTAATAGTAAGTTAGTTAGTGATAAGTTTAGTAAGTTACTTAGTTCTCTCCAACCAAGGGCTATGTCCTATGTCCTGGGCTTCAAAAACTGGATATCCTGCCCCTGCTCCTTCTCTGTGAACAACGAGCGCCAGACGTGTCTTGCCTTGGTGAGGCTCATATCATGGCACATTGCTTGATTTCCAAGTCGTTTCCTCCTCAGATCCAGGAAGCTCAAGCGCTCCACCTCTGCAAGTTCCTCATGGAGGAAGTAAAATTGCTGTGTGCACAGTCAGATCCGGGAGTATTGGAACCGCTAGTTCGGCGACCATCACTGGTGGTGAGCACTTCTCTGACCCTTCCCAGGCACTGGATCTGGCAGTTAAGGACAAGCCCCAACATGAGAGCGGAAAGCACTCTCACAGGCACAAAAGAGGTCCCCACAGTGGACTGCTAGTAAACACGTTTTCTCCCCGAGCCATGCCAGGTCGGGTGAGATGTCACACATGGAGATGTCTGCACTGGTGCCCAAGCTTCCCCAGGTTAAGGGGAAGGCTAAATGTGAGAAGGATCTGGCAATAATAGCAACCACCTCAGTACCCACCCATCCTGTTGCTATTTTGCCATCTGAAGCAACTGGCCCTGTTGATGGTGCCTGTACTCTTGGGTGTTTCCACAGGGCACCTCAGACTCCTGGACATTTGGAGCATCTTCTCTCTGCAACAGAATTGGATAGAGAATAGGTCCATCAGTGGCTATTAGCCAAGATGGTCAGAGGGACATTCCAATGGTCTGGGTGTCCCTAAACCTCTGACTGCCAGAAGCTGAGACTGGATGACAGGGGATGGATCACCTGATAATTGTGCTGTTCTGTTCATTCCCTCTGAAGCATGTGGCACCGGCCACTGTCAGAAGACAGGACCGCGGGCTAGATGGACCATTGTCTGACCCATTCTGACTCTAATTTGCCAAGCATCACATAGGAATGCTGTGGCAGAAGCAAGGATAGACTTCAGTTCTTCAGGGCAGCATTGAACTGCTTCAAATCACTCTCTCTTCCTGCAGATCCCAGCCTCATTCACCATACACATTTCAGCTTCTGCAACAAATTAGGCTGGCATCCTACCAACAAGATTCTCTTCATGATGCAACACTCTCACTTCCCAAGCACCAGCCATTCTGGGCACTGAATGAAGCAGGAAGTTTTTAAAAAAGGCAAATTGAAAAAAAATAATTCCATCATGTAGAATCATATTGACATCCACATAGTTCGTCAGCAGAGTTGGAACAGTTTTGATTTTGGTGAGTAGTGAGGACCTCATAGAAGAAATAGTTGTAGGGGAAAACCTTGCTTCGAGTGATTATGAGCTAATTCAGTTTAAACTAGATGGAAGAATAAACAAAAATAAATCTGTGACTAGGACTTCTGATTTCAAAAGGGCTAACTTTAAAGAATTAAGGAAATTAGTTTGGGAAGTGGATTGGACTGAAGAACTTGGGGATCTAAAGATGGAGGAAGCCTGGAATTACTTCAGGTCAAAAGTTGCAGAAACTATCAGAAGCCTGCATCCCAAGAAATGGGAAAAAACTCATAGGCAGGAGTTGTAGACCAAGCTGGATGAGCAAGCATCTCAGAGAGGAGATTAAGAAAAGCAGAAAACCTATGAGGAATGGAAGATGGGAGTGATCAGCAAAGAAAGCTACCTTAGTGAGGTCAGAACATGTAGGGATGAAGTGAGAAAGGCCAAAAGCCATGTAGAGTTGGACCTTGCAAAGGGAATTAAAACCAATAGTAAAAGGTTCTATAGCCATATAAATAAGAAGAAAACAAAGAAAGAAGAAGTGGGAGAAATATCAGGATGAGGGTAGATTGATTATTTAGCCTTTTCTTCGAGTACCATGTGTGGACACACAGAAACAAATGGATTAACTGCCATCAGAAGTTTTAGATTTAGTGAAGTTAGACGAAGGAGTTGTCTAACCATTCAGAGGAGTTGAAGTTCTTTCTGGAACAGCTTCCTAAGTGGCCAAGAGAGGCGAGAGCCTATGGGAAAAGAATATCTGGCTTCAGATAAGCTTTGATAGTATTATGGAGGGGATGTATCATGGTGCCCTAAATAGGGCAATTAAATTGGTCTCTGGTCATTTAAGTAGTTAATATGCCCAATGGCCTTTGTGGGAATGTTAGTTGGGGGTGGTATCTGGTACCCCCCCCACTCGCCCCCCTATAGAGAATTTTCCTGGGGTCCTGCGGGTTGAGATCTTGCCCACACGCTCAGGGTTTAGCTGATCACCATAGTTAGGGTATTAGATTAGTTTTATATAGGATATTATCAGGCCTTTTTCGCATAAGCCTTATACTTTTAAGAATTTAGGTGGTGTTTTATTCTTATCCTTTAGCTGTTTTAGAGGGTAATTAAAAGAAAGAATCAAGATCGCTTGTCTGTATTCGTTAAATGGCTTCTCTTACTCTGACAGGCTTGAAGCGGTGCCTTCTAGCTAAGATGTGTTAGGCGCCATAAGCTGGGAAGTGTGTTTGGTCACATCCTCACATTCCCAAACTAGTCACATCAAAATGGGGTGCTATTGGGCTATTTTTTGAAATACAATCCTGTCCACTGGATATGCCTATTCACCCTCCAAAAAAAAAAAGGGGAGGAAGCCTAGAGATGTAAAAGAAAACTTAGTTTAATTAGCTATTCCTGTCTGGCAAGACTCACTTATCAATAAACACAGCTAAAATACCCTTATGATTCTATATTTAATTGTAGTGTAAAATCCTCAGCTTCTGTATTTTGTTATGTTTATTTGCATGGTCTCTGTCTGGTTCTGTAATCTTATTTCTGTCTACTATAATTACTTTGTTGGGTTGTTAAAAACAAAATTCAGGTGGTGTATATTGGTAAATAACCATGTTACAAATTGTTGTACAATACTTTGGGCTCATTAAACACTGAGGGTGAATGGAGGTTAAGGATAATCTAGGCATAGCCCAATAGCTAAACAAATACTTTCCCTCAGCTTAATGAGGCTAATGAGAGCTTAGGATAATTGTAGGATGACAGATAGGAATGAGGCTATGGAGTAGATATTACCACATCCGAGGTAGAGCCAAACTCGAACAGCTTATGGGACAAAATTGGAGGCCAGATAATCTTCATCAAGAATATTAAGGAACTTGCACATGAATTGCAAGTCATTAGTGAGAATTTTAACGACTCTGTAAACTCAGGGTTTACTGCACGACTGGAAAAGCTAACATAGTTCCTATTTAGAAAGGGAAAGGTGATCTGGGTAATTACAGGCTGTCAGTTTGAATTTATAATATGCAAGGTCACAGAAATTTTGAAGGAGAAAATAGTTTAAAGACATTGAGGTCAACGGTAACTGGACAAAATTACAACATGGTTTTACAAACGTAATCGTGCCAAACCAGCCTGATCTCCTTATGGGAGTACAGATTTTTTTAGACAAGGAAATGCAGTGGATCTAATTTACCTCGATTTCAGTAAGGCATTTGATACGGTTCACATGGGGAATTATTAGCTAAATTGAAAGATGGGATGAATATGAAATTGAAAGGTGGATAAGGAACTGGTAAAGGGGAGACTACAACGGTCATACTGAAAGATGAAGTCAGGCTGAGGGAGGTTACTAGTGGAGTTCCTCAGGATTGGTTTTGGACAATTTTATTTATCTTTTTATTACTGACCTTGGACAAAAAGCAGGAATTGCTAATAAGTTTGTGGATGACACGAAGCTGGAGTATTACTAACACCGAGAAGCTCGGGTATCATACTGAAGATTATGACCTTGTAACTTGGAGTAATAGTAAGCTATGTCTAACTACAGGATAATTTCGAATTAGAAAACCGGTTTTATAAAACAGATATGTAAAGTCAATTGCACGCGCACACTAGGCACATTATTCGGCGTGTGCGTCCATGTCGGGGATAGCGTCGATTTCTGGCGTTGCACTGTGGTTAGCTATTCTGTAGCTATCCACAGTTCCGCATCTCCTCCGCCCCTTGGAATTCTGGGTAGACCACGTGGCTGATGGGGGCAAAAATCATTGTCCGGGGTTCTGGGTACAGCCTCACCCTCCCTTTGTGAAAGCAGCGACAACCATTTCGCGCCTTTTTTCCTGAGGTGAACTGAAGCAAATCCATAGCACAGCAAGCATGGACCCTGCTCAGATCACTAACATATCATGGACGTTGTAACCACCTCGCATTTCTCGTGCTGTCTATTGGTGAACCATGATCTGCAAGCACGAGGAGGAGGCAGCCGGCGACGAGAGTGATGGACATGGACACTGAATTTCCCCTAAATGTGGGCCCCTGCACTTTGGAGCTCCTGCTGGTAATGGGCAGGTTCTACCCATTGAGTGCCGATTTTGGCGCCGCGGAAACAGTACAGACTGGTGAGACCGCATAGTTTTGCAGGATGTGGACAATTCACCAGTATGTTAGATGGGGGTGGGATCTGAGTTACTATAGAGAATTCTTTCCTGGGTCCTGGCTGGTGAGTCTTGCCCACACGCTCAGGGTTTAGCTGATCACCATGTTAGGATATAGATATTCAGGCCTGTTTGCAAAGGCCTATACTTTAAGAATTTAGGTGTATTCTTATCACTTAGCTAGTTATAGAGGTATAAAAGAAAGAATTTAGGTGTATTCTTATCACTTAGCTAGTTATAGAGGTATAAAAGAAAGAATCAAAGATCGCTGTCTGTGTAATGGCCTTCTCTTACTCTGACAGGCTAAGGCCTTCAGCTAAGATGTAGTTAGGCAGCCATAAGCTGGGAAGTGTGTGGTCACATCCTCACATTCCAAACTAGTCACATCAAAATGAGGTGCTATTGGGCTATTAGAAATACAATCCTGTCCTGATATTCCTATCACCTCCAAAAAAAAAAAAGGGGGGAAAGCCTAGAAGATGTAAAAGAAAACTTAGTTTAATAGCATCCTGTCTGGCAAGAACTCACTTATCAATAAACACAGCTAAAAAACCCTTATGTCTATATAAATGTAGTTGTAAAATCCTCACTTCTGTATTTTTTGTATGTTTATTTGCATGGTCTCTGTCTGGTTCTGTAATTGTTTCTGTCTACTGTATAATTAATTTTGTTGGGTGTAAACCAATTAAGGTGGTGGGGTATAATTGGTTAAATAACCATGTTACAATATGTTGTACAATATGTAAAATAATTGGTTAAGGTATAGCTAAGCAAAACTCAGGTTTTGCTATATAGTCTGAAGTCAATCAGGAAGTGAGGGGGGGAATGGGAACAGGGACTGGGGATGGGGAAATTGGAATCATGTTTTGCAAAAGGGGGAAATGGGAACAGGGGATGGAAACAGAAACAGAAACACAGGCAAGGCTCTGTGGTGTCAGAGCTGTAAAGGAGGACACTAAGGAAGAAAACTAAAATTGTGCTTGCTAAAAGTTCACCCCAATAAACATCGAATTTTTTGCGCCTTTGGACTTCGGGTATTGTTGCTCTCTGTTCATGCAAAAAGAACCAGGGAAGTAAGAGGGTGAAGAAATAAGCCCCCTAACATCTTAGTGCCGGTGACTCGGATGCATCACATCAGATAGGTGAGTGGCAGCCTGTAAGTCCCCCTCCCCAATAGTCCATGCAGCTGCTTAGAGGGGGTATAGTGAACTCGTGATGGTAGTTGCGGGTTCTGGCAAGGCAGGGTAAAGGATTTTTTGGATAAGAAAAAAACAGAGCCCATATCAGGTGCAGGGGTCAGCCTGGGATAAGATTAAAAAGGAAATGGAGGAAGTGTTAGGGGACCCAGAGGAATGGGGGGTGGCTGAGGAGCCCACCCTCCTTTGGTATATAGGTAGTGGAAGAAGGTCCCTGCCCATGGGGACTGGATGCCTTCCAGGGAAAGGAGGCACTTCAGTCCACTTGTAAGAGGTTTAAAGTAAGGGCAGCAGTATGGAAAGCTGCCAGTAATTTAAAAAAAAAAAAAAAAAGGGTAAAAAAATAAGCCCCCTGACACACCATATTTGGGGTCGGGGAGGAATTTTCCTCCAGGGCAGATTGGCAGAGGCCCTGGAGGTTTTTCGCTTTCCTCTGCAGCATGGGGCACGGGTCACTTGCTGGAATGTTCTCTGCCCCTTGAGGTCTTTAAACCACGATTTGAGGACTCAGACATAGGTTTGTTACAGGAGTGGGTGGGTGAGATTCTGTGGCCTGTGTTGCGCAGGTCGTCAGACTAGAGGATCAGAATGGTCCCGTCTAACCTTAATGTCTATGATTCTATGATTCAGTACAGGCCTCTGGCACTGGACATAACAGTGCAACCAGTAACAATAGTAGGTTGTCATCTTATAGATCCAAAGCCTAGAAGGATCCATTGTGGATTATCTGGCCTGTCTTTCCATATAACATGGATCATAGAACGTCCCCACACTAAATTCCTAGAGCAGATCCTTCAGAAAAACATCTGATCTTGATTTAAAAATTGTCAGTGATGGAGAATCTACCACGATCCTTGGTCAATTGTTCCAATGATTAATTACACTCACCATTAAAAATGTACACCATACTTTCAGTCTGAATTTCTCTAGCTTCAATTTCCAGCCACTGAATCATGTCAGACCTTCCTCTGCTAGAGTGAACAACCACTGTTCAATATTTGTTCCTCCGGTAGGTACTTACAGACTGTCATCAAGTCACCCTTAACCTTCTTTGTTAAGCAAAATAGATGGAGCTTTTTGAGACTCTCCCTGTGAGGCAGGTTTTCTAATCCTTTAACCATTCTTGTGGCTCTTCTCTGAACCCTCCCCAATGTATCAACACTTTTTTTGAATTGTGGGCACCAGAACTGGACACAGGATTCCTGCAGCGCTTGCACCAATGCCAAATAAAGAGGTAAAATAACTTCTCTGCTCCTACTTGAGACTCCTGTTTATTCACTCCAGGATCATACAATCATAGACTATCAGGACTGGAAGGGCCCTCAGGAGATCATCTAGTCCCATCCTCTGTTCAAAGCAGGACCAATCCCCAGACAGATTTTTACCCCAGTTCCCTAACTGGCCCCCTCAAGGATTGAACTCACAACCCTGGGTTTAACAGGCCAATGCTCAAACCACTGAGCTCTCTCCTGGCATTAGTGCCTTTTGCCACAGAGTCACATTAGGAGCTCATGTTCAGCTAATTGTCCACCAGAACCCTCCAATCTTTTTTAGTCACTGCTTCCCAGGCTAGAGTCTCCCATCGGTAAGTAGGGCCTACACTCTTTGTCCTAGAGGTATACGTTTACATTTGCTGTATTAAAACACCACATTCTTTTGCTTACTTCCAGTTTACCAAGCAAACTAAATTGCTCTGAATTAGTAACCTGTCCTTTTTATTATTTTCACTCCCTCAATTTTTGTGTCACCTGCAAGTTTTATCAGTGATCATTTTATGTTTTTTTCTAGATCATTGATAAAGATGTTAAATAGCATAGGACCAAGAACCAATCCCCCCAGGACCTCACTAGAACCAGACCTGCTCTGACAATTCTCCATTTATAGTTACATTTTGAGATCTATTATTCAGCCCATTTTTAATCCATGTAATGTGTGCCAAGTTAATTTTACATCATTCTATTTTTTTAATCAAAACATTGTCATAACTAGTCATACACCTTACAGAAGTATGTTATATCAACCATATTACCTTTATCAACCAAACTTGTGATCTCCTTTTAAAAAAAGAGATCAAGTTAGTTTGACAGGATTGATTTTCCATAAATGCATGTTTATTTATATTAATTACATTATCTTCTTTTAGTTCTTATTAATCAAGTCCATATCAGCCCTCCATTATCTTTCCTGGGATTGATATTAGGCTGCCAGGCCTATAATTACCTGCATCATCCCATTTAACCTTTTTAAAAATTAGCACAACTTCAGGTTTCTTCCAATCTTCCAGAACTTCTCCAACACTTATTGAAAATCAACATTAATAGTCCAGCAAGCTCCTCAGTCAGCTCTTTTAAAACTCTAGGAGGCAAGTTTTATCTGGGTCTGATTTAAAAATGTCTGATTTTAGTAACTGCTGTTTATCATCATCCAGCAAGACTAGAATGGAAAGTGTGTTATCACCATATGATGAGCCTGTTTCTCCTCCCCTCCCCCCTTAAAGAACAGAAATATTTATTGAACACTTCAGCCTTTTCTGTATTATTACTGATAACTCTACTATTTCCATCTAGTAATGGAACAATATCATTACCAGGATTCACTTTGTGTTTAGTTTATTTAAAAAAACCTCCTTATCATCCTTAACTCTGCTGGCCATAGATTTCTCCTTATACCCTTGGCTCTCCTTATCAATGTTCTACAATTCCTAACTTCTGATTTATAGTAACTACTTACCCTTTCTTCCATTTATGTTTTCTCTCTCTCTCTCTCACACCCCTTTTTACAGCTGCTTTCAATTTTCTCTCTAAACCGGCATTTATTTATTTTTAAACCAGCACAGCCTTCTTCCTCAATTGTGGCTTTTTGGGCAGCTAGTAATGTGGTCTTAAATGACTGCCAATTATCATTGACATTTTTCTGAGTAAATTTTTCCTCACAGCTGATTTGGCTCAATTATTCTGAGCTTTGTGAAATTGGCCCTATTAAAGCCCCAATATATTATTGCTCTTGGACTTTGTTCTGCTTGCCAACTAGAAATGGGATCAAGTCACGATCATTTGTACTTAAGCCACCATTAATTTTTAATTCTGTTATTAGGTCCTTTTTATCGGGTAGGATAATGTTGAATATAGAATTTTTGTATGTTATCAGTCTTGCCTATGCATTTCACAGACATTTGCTGAGAGCAGAAGAATTTTGAGACTCAGGTATCTTGGACTCCATTCCCGGTTTTGATGGGGAAGTGATTCCAACAGTCACGGGCCCTTCTGCCCCTTTGGTCCCAAGCCTGACCCCTGTTGTAATAATTGGGTTGACAAATGTATCCTAATTGTAAGCTCAACTATAAAAAGTCTGTAACATTTATCAAATACAATAATCTATAAGAACAAATGTTATTGGAAAATAGGTCAAGTTGCTTTCAGTTCTGAATGTTATAAACAGGTGCAAGAAAACCAGGCAGAGACATTAAATTAATGCAAACAAAAAGGTCAAGTTGATACAACTCAAGGACTATGTTAAAATCATGCTTGGTAAAAACAGATGTGGAACCAGAAATTAATGACCCGAAATGGCTGTATTGGCTATTAGGCCTAATTGGTGGACAAAATAATAAAGGGATGGGCTATCCACCCATTACTCCTTTTTTGGGTCTTAAAGAGATTCGTGGGGAGAGGGGGCAAGAAGAAAAATAGATGGAGGCGACTGAATCAACTTCACCATCATTGCTGTCAGTGTCAACGGCTCCTTTCACTCCAGATCTTCTTTGTCCTAATTCTAGGAGATGATCTGACCAGATTGGGCCAGAAAGCAAGATTCAGATAACATTGCCACGTCTACTGGCTCCAGCTAACTCCAGCCACCACCTGACACGAAATGGGATCGGACTTTAACAGCAGTAGCAGCTACATCTCAACTCACGTCTTTGTCAGCCTGTAAAACAAGGGAGGGTTTCCTTCTAAAAATCTCTCTCCAGCTCAAGGGAAAGTCAACAAGAAATGTTGTTTAAATGGAGGCCTTATTTAATACTTTACATTTCAAAGCCTTTAATTGCTTTTCCTTCTTTTCTGTATCTTTATGAAAATTCATGTTAACCCTTTATTAGTGTGTTTGCAGCACTACGCAAGCTGTGGTGTCTGTCTACCAAACCCCAAACCTCGTTGTAACAGTTTAATATTGGACAGGGACTCTCTCAACACCTCTGGCTCATTTATTCCATCTGAATTAATACAACACCCCTTCTACCTTTGCCACCTCCAGCTTGATCCTATGCCAACCTTGTCTCCACCCTAAACTTCTTGTTCTGTCTTCTCCTTCCCCTGGATCTTCTTCCCAATTCTACCCCTACATCCTATGTTCAGTCTCCTTCGAGCCTATCTCAGACTCCCTTCTGAAATTACCATCTGCATCCCAGTCCCCTTGCCCAACCAGTCCTAATATCTCCCCAGCTTCCAAACTGTCTTCCTCTCTCATCCATGTTCTTATCCCAGTCTTTCCCCATCCAGCTCTTGTCCACTCTGCATTTCAGTGTTCCTCCTCCTCCATGCTGCCTGGGCACAGCAGCGGTTGCACTGAGGGCACAGAACACAGTCTCCAGCTGTCAGTTCTCATGCCAGTGCTGCTGGAGCCTGCAGCAGCAATTGCAGAGAAGTCCTTATCAGCCCCAGTATCTCTGTTGGAGCAAAATCTTCAGAGAATTTAGCTGCAAAGCTCTAACAAGGCTATTGGGCATACACAGACTCAGATTTTTTTCATAGGCTTGTACCTTGACCAAATGTGGGCTGTTTTTCCCACAAGGAAGTAAAAGGTACATCTCTATCCCCAAGGCAAACCCCCTTTCAAATTTCAAGTTCCTGCTTCAAAACATGGAAGTGCTAGAGCTTCTCAACAAATCAGTTGCAAGAATTTGTTGTAATATGGGGAAAACAGCCAATTTTTCCTCCTGAGAAAAACCATTTTTGCTGTAAGTTTCCAGTAAAATTCAGCTGAGGCAGACACCTGGCATGGAGAAATTCAGCCCAAATGGTTAACATTTGACAAAGTTAGAAGCCACAGAAAACAAGATCTTATAATAGGAAGTATGCTAGGCAACCTTATGTCATAAACAGATAGCTAAGGGTTAATGTTTCTTTTACCTGTAAATGGTCAACAAAGGGAACCAAACACCTGACCAGAGGACCAATCAGGAAACTGGATTTTTCAAAGCTCAGGGAGGAAATTTTTGGGTGTGTGTCCTTTGTTCTGTTCTGTGCTGTCTCAGCTCTGAGAGAGGATCTCTCTACCTTCAGGCTTTCTAATCTTCTGTTTCCCAGTTGTAAGTACAGATATAAGACAATATAGGTTTTTATATTGTTTTTGTATTTACGTGTGTGTAATTGCTGGAATGTTTTAAATTGTATTTCTTTTTGAATAAGGCTGTTTATTTATGTTTTCTTTTAAGCAATTGACCCTGTATATTGTCATCTTGATACAGAGACCATTTTTGTGTCTTTTTCTTTCTTTTTATATAAAGCTTTCTTTTTAAGACCTGTTTGAGTTTTTCTCTGGTTAAGGCTAAGGAACCAAGGGAGGGGGAAATCCCTTTGTGTTAGATTGACTAAGCTTGAATTTGCATAGCCTCTGGGTGAGGGGGAGAGACACTTAATCTCTCTGGGTTTGTGTTTCAAGGAATGGAAGCAGGGAAATCTCCTAGTGTACCCAGGGCGGGAAAATCTGGGGGGAGGTAAAGAGGGAGAAGGGAAGTGGGTTATTTCCCTTTGTTGTGAGACTCAGGGCATCTGAGTCTTGGGGTCCCCCAGGGAAGGTTTGGGGAGACCAGAGTGAGGCAGGCACTGATTCCTGTCTGGTGGCAGCGCTATCAGATCCAAGCTGGTAATTAAGCTTGGAGGTTTCATGCTAGCAACTTATTTTCTGAACTCTAAGGTTCAGATCTGAGTAGGAAAGCTATGACACCTTAACTCTAGGTATCACCACCAGCTTTACCTAAAATGTATTCTAAAATGAGTCGGCACCTCTGCGCCTGCGCATCCATCCACACCAGCCTGTGACAACACAGCTATTATAAGTGCAGTGTGTGAAAGCACTACATGCCCTGTAGGTATGTAAATACTTTTACATGGAGTGCAGTTATAGTGCAAGTGCTTGTTTCAGCCTACACACATCTGTTGGGAGGTTCTGTGAGCTAGAGAATGTTATAGCATCTATCAACGTATTCATCACTTATTATCCATAGCAACATCTGATCCTTATCTGAAATCAGATAAGCTCTTGGCCTTTGTATCCAGTGGCAGTGAGTTCCACAGACTGACATAAGAAAAAGCATTTCCTCTTACTAGTTTTAAATCTGCTGCCTTTCAATGTCACTGAATGTCCCCTTTTCTTGAATTATGAGCCAGGGTTAATGCAAGTGCCCAATCTCCTTTCTTTATCCCATTCATTATTTTGTTTCCCATGTATGCCCTATCTCATCTCTAACCTAAAAGTCCTAATCTTTTCATGCTCTCCAGGCCTCTAAGTAGTGTCACTGCCTTTCTCTAGGCCTCCTCACTATATCTGCTAGATCCCATCTGAGATGGGGGACCAGAACTGAGCAATGGAAGCATCCCACTGGCTTATACAATGACATACTATTTCACTATTGTGCACCTATCCCTTTCTTGGTGCAAGCACTATTAGCAGTAGCAGGAGGTGAAATGCAGCTGGGCCTCCCCCCTACAACCATCCTGGACCCACAGGGAGGCCCCCTCCCACCTCCAAGTCTGGGGGAGATAAAGTCCAGCCAAAAGACTCCTCCTTTCCCCAACAGCAGTGGGGGGCAATGCAGCGTGAGCATCAATAGCGCCTCTGGAACTTTTGGACACACCATTTTCTTAGGTGTTGATTTCTGACATTCTTTCCTCCTTGCTAACTGGTTCGTTCTTCAACTCCCTCACTCTGTTTTCTATATCGCCCATTCCTTTACCAGTTCCTAGTCTCATTACTCATCCCTCTTAGAACATAAGAACGGCCACATCAGGTCAGACCAAAGGTCCATCTAGCCCAGTATCCTGTCTGACAGTGGCCAATGCCAGGTGCCCAAGAGGGAATGAACAGAACAGGGAATCATCAAGTGATCCATCCCATCGCCCATTCCCAGCTTCTGAGAGAGGCTGGGACACTTCAGAGCATAGTTTTGCATCCCTGCCCATCCTAGCTAATATAGCCACTGATGGACCTAACCTCCATGAACTGATCTAGTTCTTTTTGAACCCTGGTATAATCTTACCTTCACAGCTTCCTTTGGCAAAGAATTCCGCAGGTTGACTGTGTTCTGTTCCTTTCATAGCAGTTGTTCTCAAACTTTTGTACTGGTGACCCCTTTCACACAGCAAGCCCCTGTGACCACCCCCCCCCTTTATAAATTAAAAACACTTCTTTATATATTTAACAGCATTATAAATGCTGGAGGCAAAGTGGGGTTTGGGATGGAGGATGATAGCCCCCATGTAATAACCTGGCGACCCCCTGAGTGGTCCCAACCCCCAGTTCAAGAACCCCTGCTTTATAGTCTCCCAGGAGGACTTTGCCAATGGGTTTTTTGGACGTCCTAATAAATTGTCAGACAATTCTTTTTTAGCCACTATTTTGTCAACACACTCAGATAATTCCAGTAGAGAGGCATGGTTTTCCTTTGCAGCAGCTGGGCTGGTTATTCTCTGTCAAATCATGGTCATCAAGGTGATTTAAACTCTATTTTTAATTATTTCAACCACTCACTCACCTACTTCATTCTTACATTTCTTCATAAGTCAAGGTTATCTCTCTTATGATATGAGAGATGTATTACAGGCCCTACAAACTGTGAGCTTTATTTGTTCATGTGCATGGACAAAGCCTCGAACCTTGTGGGTGCTCTCAGAACACAAAATATTATAGGCACAGCATAAGGCCTCACTAGCAAACCCCACTTTGCCCCATACCATGGTTGGTGGAGTGAGCAAATGAGACATTTGCAAGGAGCAGGTATTCACTTTTACAGTGGAATTCTTCAGGACTGCAGTTTGTGGGAGTAGTATGAGCGCCAAACTTGTCCGCTGGTTGGCAGTCTGCTGCACAAGGAGTCAGCTCCATCGTCCAGTTCGCACCCAGAAATTGGATGTGACATGTATGGGCAGAAACTCCAAACAGTTCCACTTAAAATAAGGATCTCACAGTGGCACAAGCAGGACAAGGTTCTTCTACACATTCTCCTCTAAGAAAATGGCCTAATCCAGGGTGTGCTTATTGGGGAACTGAGGCAGAGAAATATGGCCCAAATCCACAAAGATGCTTAGGCATTGCAACACTGTGCACCACAGTGCGTAACATCTAGGCTCCTAGAAAATCACAAGAGCACCATAAAGCCTGAGTTAGGCACCCAGGCTCCCTGCACAATGAATGAGGAGAGACAGGTGAGTCCAAGAGTTGTTATCAATGGTTCCGTCAAAGTGGGAGGTGTATCTAAGTGGGATCCTGCAGTTGTCAGTCCTGGATCCAGTATCATTAAAATGTTCATTAATGACTGGATGACATGGAGGATATACTTATAAAATCTGCAGACGACACCAAGCTGGGAGGGGATGCAAGCAGGAGGACAGGATTAGAAGTCAAAACAACCTAGAAAAATTAGAGAACAGTTCTGAAATCAACAAGTTGACATTCAAAAGAGACAAGCGTGAAGTACTCCACTTAGGAAGGAAAAACCAGATGCACGACTACAGATGGGGAGTAATTGGCTAGATGATAGTACTGATGGAAAGGATCTGGGGGTTACAGTGGATCAGAAATTTAGTCTGAGTCAATAAAGTGATGTAGTTGAAAAAAAGGCTAATATACTGGGGTGTATTGACAGCAGTGTTGTATGTAAGACATGGGAGGCAACTGTCCTGCTCTACTCAGCCCTGGCGAGGCCTCAGCTGGAGCACTGTGTTCAGTTCTGAGCACTGCGTTTTAAGAAAGATGTGAGTAAATTGCAGAGATCAGTCAGAGGAGAGCAACAAAAATGATAAAAGATTTAGAAAACCTGACCTATAAGGAAAGGTTCAAAAAACTGGGCTTGAGACAAGACTGGGTAGCAAGGGGGCAGAGGAGGGGGGCTTGAAAACAGTCTCTAACTACGTCAGGGGCTGTTACAAACAGGGCTGTGATCAATTGTACTCCATGCCCACCGAAGGTAGGGCAAGAAGCAATGGGCTTAATTTGCAGCAAGGGAGATCTAGGTTAGATATTAGGAAAAAACTTTCTAAGGGTTGTTAAGCTCTGGACTAGACTTCCAAAGGAGACTGTGGAAACCCCATCACTGAACAGTTTTTAAGAATAGGCTGGACAAACACCAGTCAGGGATGATCTAGGTTTAGTTGATCCTGCCTCAGCACAAGCAGCTGGACTTGATGACCTCTCAAGGGCTATGGGGGAGGAATAGCTCAGTGGTTTGAGCATGGGCCTGCTAAACCCAGGGTTGCAAGTTCAATCCTTGAGGGGGCCACTTAGGAATTGGCAGCAAAAATCAACACTTGGTTCTCCTAGTGAAGGCAGGGGGCTGGACTCACCTCAATGACCTTTCAAGAACCCTCCAAGTTTTTTTTTTTTTTTTTTTTTAAAAAGGGTCTTTCAGCTCTATCATCATCAGATTCCAGAGATTTTAATCAAGTGGTTTCTACATCATGCCTGTAACTTCTGACTGGTCTTTTTAAAAGATCCAATCTTAATTTAAAGTCTCCAGTTGAGAATCCACCACATCCCTAGGCAAATTGTTTCAGTAGTTAATGACCTTCACTGTTAAAAACCTGAGCCTTATTTCCAGTCTGAATTTGTCTAGCTTCAACTTCCAGCCACTGCATTTCTTTCTGCCCTTGCTAGATCAGAGTCATAGCACTATCAGAAATCTAATGCTCTGTAGGGACTTTTAGACTGCCAAAAATACAGAATGTAAAGGTGATAAACAAACAGGTAGAGAGCTTCTTTACTCTCTCGCACTATAGAGGCAGGTTTTCAAGACCGCAAAGCTTGCCTGTGGCTCTGTTCTGAATCCTTTCCCATTTTTCAATATCCTTTTAGAAGTGTGGAGACCCAGTATTCCAGTAAGTCTCACAAACAATGGATACAGAGGTAATAACACCTTCCAAGAATTGCATCAGCCGTCTTAGCCAAAGCATTACACTAAGTACACGTTCAGTTCCTACCACTAACCCCAACTCTAAACCAGAGTCTCTACTTTCCAGTCCCCCTTCTTATAGGCATGACATACATTCTTGGTTACTAGATGGATGATCTTCCATTTAGCTGTATTAAAACAAATGATATTCAAGTGAGCCCAGCTTGCTGTATGATCCAGATCACTTAGTCAAACCTGTCCCCATTATTTATAGATTCATAGCTCTATTCATGGATTTTGAAGGCCAGAGGGGATCATTTAATCGAGTCTGACATCCTGTATAATATAGGCCAGAGAATTTCATATAATTACCGGTCTATTGAGCCCAATAACTTCTGAATAAGCATCTCTTCCGGAAAGGAATTTGGTCTGATCTGAAGACAAGATGTGGAGAATCCATCACTTTCCTGGTAGTTTAACCATAGGAACAATCACCCTCACTGTTAAAAATGTGTGCCTTATTTTAATTGGAATTTGTCCAGATCTATCTTCCTGCCATCAGTTCTTGTTATGCCTGTCTCGGCTAGGTTAAAAAGCCCTTTAATACCCACTATTGTCAAAAACCATCTGTCAATCTTCTCTGTAATAAGTTAAACGGGTTGATCTCTTTAAGGTTCTCACTGTACAGTATTTTCTTCAGTCCTCAAATTATTTTTCTGACTCTTCCTTCTTCTTACTATCGACTCCCTACTTGGTGTATCCATCCAAGGATCGCATTAGACTTTTTAGTCATAGCATAGCACTGGGAGCTCATGTGCAGCTGCTTGTCCACTATTACCCCATAATGCTTTTCAGCTGTTGCCTTTCATGATACAGGCCCCACTCCGAAGGCATGGCCTGCATTCTTTGTTCCTAGATGTGTAACTTTGCATTTGGTTGTATTAAACCACATTTTGTTTGAACAGGCTCAGCTTACCCCATGATCGAGATTGTTTTGTACCACTCCTCTGCCTGCATCATTATTTCTCACTCCACAAATCTCTGTCACGTAGATCATGAGTCAGAAGGGACCACTGTGATTGTCTCACCTCCTGTATAACACAAGACTCCCTTGAAATAACGCCAGAACATCGCTCCTGGAAAAACATCCAAACTTGATTTAAAAATCATCAGTCATGGAGAATCCACTACAATACTTGGTGAGTTGTTCCAGTGGTTAATTGCACTTAGTGTTGGACCTTATTTCTAATCTGAATTTGTTTAGTTTCAACTTCCAGCCATTGGATCTCATTATAGCTTTGTCTAGCTTAGACAGAAGAGCCAATTACACTCGTCTACAATTTTTGAGAAGTTGTCTGCTTCAGAGATAAAATGTGGTATTTATTATGTATTTTGATGTGCTGAATTCAAATATGAAAATTAACACAACTGATTGGCTACTGTTTCTAAGTGTGGCAAATTGCCGGTACTGTTATGCTGGGTCTCGCGCTTTCTCTTCTTTGGGGAAGGTTCAGGGCGCCATTGCTTGCCTCTGAACTGGTATTTTAATTACCCCACTAGTGTTTGTCCTGTTATGTAACACTTTAAAAACCAGCAAAAGGGTTATATAAATAACATTTATATGAAAACAAAAGGCAAAAAACTATTATGTACATAGTTTAGTCCTATTCATTGTCTACTCGGTGCTTCTTGGCTTGTCTCTTGTATTCATTAAATGGAGCATCTCTTGTCACTGTCCAGCAATAGTCTGCAAGCATTGATGAGCTCCAATGCCCTGACAGCATTTCTCCATTGTTGCAATGTCCTGGTGAAATCGCTCGCCATGCTCGTCGCTCACTGCTCGCAGTTCGGTGGAAAAAAATCTAGATGAGATGCAAAAAATGTAACTTTAGTGAATGTTGCAACCAAGGCTTTTGTATGCCTTGAGGAGGTTTTCACCAACAACTGTAGTTGTCTGCCTTGTTGTTTCCGAGAAAATTTATTGCCACTAACTGGAAGGCTTTTCCATGCCGTCTTTTCCTTGCTACGCAGTGCACGGGCAAATGCATCATCTCGAAGAAGTTCACGAATCTGAGGACCAACAAAGACGCCTTCCTTTATCTTAGCTTCACTTAACCTTGGAAATTTTCCACGGAGGTACTTGAAAGCTGCTTGTGTTTTGTCAATGGCCTTGACAAGTTCTTCATCAGCCCAGCTTGATGTGTAAGGGTGGTAACAAAAGCTTCCTTGATTCAACTATTGGTGGATGCTGAACACTTTTCCTCCCAGGCTCCAATGACTGTTGGAGTGGCCAATCTTTCTTGATGTAGTGGGAATCTCTTGCACGACTATCCCTTCGTAGAGAAAACAGCAGTACTTTGTGTATCCAGTCTGCAGACCAAGCAAGAGAGCAACGACCTTCAAATTGCACAAAGCTGCCACTGATGTTGGTCATAGTTTATGCACCTCAAAAGTTGTTTCATGTGTCATAGGTTTCTTCATATGGACTGCATGACCAACTGGAATTGATGGCAAACGCTGCCATTATGCAGCAAAACAGCTTAAGACTCGTCTTCGATGAATCAATGAACAGTCTCCACTCATCCGGATTATGAACGATGTTTGAGGGCTGCCATCACACCATCGATGTTGTTGCAGGCTACAAGATCACCTTCCATGAAGAAGAATGGGACAAGATCCTTTTGACGGTCATGGAACATGGAACCCTAACATAAACCTTCCAGGAGATTCCACTGCTGTAGTCTGGAGCCCAACAGCTAGACTAGAGCCAATCAACAATTTAAAGAATCATTTTCGTTCTCAGTGACCCAGAATTAGTAAAGTTTGACTACATTTATTTCAGAAGCATTTTGGCTGTAGAGCAGTGTTATTAAATATTTGTTCTTCATGTAGGTACTTACAGATTGTGATCAACTCAATCCTTAACTGTTTCCTTGTTAAGCTAGATAGATTGAGCTGCCAGAGCCTACCACTACAAGGTGTGTTTCTTTACTAATCCTTTAATCATTCTTTTGGCTCTTCTATGAACCCTCTCTAAGTTATTAACATCCTTCCTGAACTGTGGACACCAGAACTGGACAGTTCTCGCACCAGTGCAAGTACAGAGGTTAACCTCTCTGCTCCTGCTTCCTGTTTATTGCAGTGTTTTTGGATATGGTCTCACAACTTCATTTGGTGGAAGTATTAAGCTTTCAAGCTACACAGAGCTCCTCTTCGTATCTGGAGCAAGTTACCAGAGTGTCACAGCTACATGTAAGGTGGGACAGATTGTTAAGCAAACCAATTGAAATAAAGTGGGCAATTAACAGCTCTGAAGTCATTGTATAGAAGGAGGGTTAGTAGATTACAAATTGTTATAATGGGCCATAAAACCAGTGTCTCTGTTGAGCACATGATTTTTATTGTCTAGCAGAGTTATGAATTTAAGTTCCCAGGGTCATCTTTTGAAGGTGTTGCATGGGTTATCTTTGAGGATGAGGACTGGTAAGTCAGGATATAAAGTGATCCCTCTGTGAAAGGTGTTCACCCATGGGTGATGGGGTGTTTGTGTCTTACTTTTCTGTGCGAGTTCATCAAGACTGTCGTGATTATCTGATTTTAGCCCCATAGCTGGTTTTGGGGCACCTGATGCACTAGATGAGGTACACCACATTGTGGTAAGAATGCGTAGGATCCATGGATCTTGAACAGGGTGTTGGGTTTTTGATCACTGTGGCAGTGGAGATATGTCCGCAACCTCACCAAGTTCACCATCAGAAGCAAGCTTCCCATAGACAGGACACACCAATTCTAAATGGCACCAGACCCTGCCAGAACAGATGCAAAATCTGCAGATATATCTCCACTGCTATGATGATCAATACTCCCCACAACACACCTTCCAGAATCCACGGGATGTACCTCATCCAGTGCAAACGCGATATCTGACCAATCAGTCCTCATCCTCAGAGGAAACCTGCACACCACCTTCAAAATAGGAACCTGGGAACTTAAATTCATATTTCTCCTAGACACTAAAAATCATGGGTCAGACACTGGTTTTATAGCTCATTACAACCATTAGTAATCTATTAACCCTCACCCACCTTGTCTCACTTTGACTCCCTTTATGGAGTGAAGGATCGCATTACCCCTTTGGCCACAGCATCCCATTGGGAGCTCATGTTCAGCTGATTATCCACCATCACCCCCGGGTCCTTTTCAGAGTTCCTGCTTCCCAGGTTAGAGTCCCCCAGCCTGTAATTAGGGCTGACATTCTTTGTTCCTAGATGTGCACATTTACAGTTAGCCATATTAGAATGCATATTGTTTGCTTGCACCAGTTTACCAAACAATCCAGATCACTCTGTATCAGTGAACTGCCCCCTTCATTATTTACCACTCCCCCAAGCTTTGTCATCTACGAATATTTACTTCTGGATGATTGGTAAAAATTCTGAATAGCGTTGGACTAGAACCAATCACTAAAAACACATCTGCTCCATGATTCCCTACTGACAACTGCTTTTAGAGATCCGTCAGCCAGTTTTTAATTCATTTAATGCAGTTGTTTTCAAACTGGTTTTGCATACCACTAGGGGCACATGAACTCTTAGCGGGGGTACGCGAGTGACGGAGAAGTTTCCATAGGCATAGTTTGACGCCTATATATGGAGGTGCAGGGCCCTGCAGTCACCACTCTCTCACCGCCCAACTTTGAAAGCAGTGCCGCCACCAGCAGCAGCGCAGAAAGTCAGAGCCAGCTGGCTGAGAGCAGAGGCTGCTGGCCGGGGCGCTCATGTTTGTGGCGTGGGAGGATTATTTTTTAATCCCGCTCTCACCCACTCCCCCAGTGTTTCCTGAATTTTTATCCTGCTCCTGCTATTATGGCAGCAGGTCCCGCAGGATCCCAGTCCCGCTGAAGGGCTCTAAAATTGTCCCAGCAATGATTGTATATGCTGTTCTCAGCAGATATCTCCCCACCAGCACCCACCCACTCTCTGCACCCCTGTGCAATGGGATGGGAACCCCCCAACCCTCCCAACTCATCCATGCAGAGGTGTCAGAGTCCTCATGCACTCTTACAAGGGGATAAGCAGTCTCCTCTTCCCCACCTTTAATCCTCCATGCAAATGGCTGGAGAGCCCCTGCATCATCATGCAAAGGGGATGGGAACCCCCACCATCCACAGGCAGAGGCAGGGAGAACCCTCACTGTCACCTTACTTCTGTGCTGCAGCTGGTGGCGGCGCTGCCTTCAGATTAGAGCCCTGCAGCAGGACTGGGGTCCTGGAGGACCCGCTGCCAGAACAGCAGGAGTGGGATAAAAATTCAAGGAACAATGTGAGAGTGGGACAGGACTTTTTAAAAACGATCCTCCCGCCCCACAAACACCACAACAGTAACATTCTCCCAGTCTTTGGAATTTCTCCAGTGTTCCAAGATTTATTTAACATTAACGTTAGCAGGTCAAAGATCTAACTCCTTCAGGACTCTTAGGCCTGCTGATTTACCACTAATTTTTGTGCCATCTGCTAACATTACCAGCAACGATGTTTATGTTTTCTTCCAGACCACTGACAGACATCAAACAGCACTGAGCCAGACAGATCCCTCAAGGACATCACTAGAAACACTCATTTACAATTACTTTTTGAGATCCAGTTAGCAACTTTTTGATCCATTTAACATGTTACTATCCATCATGTGCTGCCCTGATTGAGTATAGTGTTAATTTTTATTCAGAATTAAGTCAAATGCTGTACTGATGTCTATTATGTGAACCAAACTTGTAATCTTACCAAAAAACATTATCTAGTTGATCTGACCTGTTTTCCATAAACCGCGTTGATTGGTATTAATTAGGCAGCCATTCCTAATTCATACCTGCTTTCCCCTGATAGTCCCAAGAGACCATAAGAGAACCCTCTGAAATACTCTTTTAGGTTCCTGAATCCAGCAGTTGGAGGAAGAACAAATCTAATGGTTGGAAGTAGAAGCTGAACAAATCAAACGGGAAATAAGACGTCAATTTTTAGCAATCAGGGTAATTAAGCACTGGAACAACTCACTTAGGATGTGAAAATCTCTATCTTCCTCAAAAAGCAGCAAAGAGTCCTGTGGCACCTTATAGACTAACAGACGTTTTGGAGCATGAGCTTTCATGGGTGAATGTACATGCATCTGACGAAGTGGGTATTCACCCACGAAAGCTCATGCTCCAAAACGTCTGTTAGTCTATAAGGTGCCACAGGACTCTTTGCTGCTTTTACAGATCAAGACTAACACGGCTACCCCTCTGATACTATCTTCCTCAAGTATCTTTCCAGCTTAGCTCAGGAGCTGTGGCTGCATTATACACAGGGCAGTCAGATTATATTACCATCTGACCTTAGACTCTATGACCCTTAAATCCTTAGAGGGAGAGCGATTAACTCCCTGCCTCTCACACTAGTTATACAGAGGCCAACTCTAGAGGACACGTATGCACTGGCTTTCAAATTCTGCCCTCTGTACAGGACATGCTCAGTGGTTGTCCTTTCACTTAAAGAATGGGTGCCTCAATACAGTGCCTATGGACAGAAAGAAACTGAAAGAGAGAGCACCACAGGGACAGATTTCTAAGGTCCAATTTACCACACGTACATTGGAAGCTGCATGCACAAGGCAGTTGTACCAACACTGCACCTGTGAGAAGACAGGCCGTAGTCACTCCTCTCAAGCCAGCTGAAGCTTCTAACACGTCCTGCTTCCCATACCTCTCTTACCTTTGGGAGCAGCATGCGTAAGGTGCCTTTGTCACGATGCAGCTGTATGAGCTCCATCACCATAGTATTAGAGCAGCCTACAGATCAGCCTGCCCTGAACCACACCGGATCACAAGTAACAGGACTGTACATTTGAATCCCAACTGACTTGTTTCTAGGCTCTGGCCTGGCTTCACAAGCTTGATATTTCCATTAACCTGAACTCATGAGGCCTGCGTAAAATGCAAACAAGTTCCCAGGTGGGACAGGCGCACATGGACAGCTGCAGCCCTGGATCTCACTGTGCCTGAGCATTACTCACGGAGGTGGAGGCGATGACCTGAGCATCTGCAGACTGCAAACAGTTGATGTGGTGGCACTTACCCCACATCAAGGGCTTGGATCTTAAGTTCAGCCTGCAGCTGCTCAGCCTGCTCTGGAAGGAGCTCCTGGCCTTATCCAAGCCACTGCCCATTCCTGGTAGCGCTGCAATAGTGCCTGAGGCTCCAACCAGGGATCAACGTACAGTGCAAACGCTTATTAAAAAGATGGTGCCTGCTCCATTCAAACAAGCAGTTGCCCACCTCTAAAGAAAACTGCAGCTCCTGGCCCCCGACGGTGAAATGGGATTCGGACTCAGGCATTTCTGACCTCTGGCCCTTATTCTCTAAGGCCTGACAAGCTGTTGGCTGAGGAGACTGGGCTCATTCCAGACCCAACCAAGGTGGTGCTGGCCTTTTTAACACACACACTCACGCACGCTGGCTTTTCTTCGCACTTTTATCCAAACTACATGTACATCACAGTAGAGAGCTGCGCTCACCCAGCAGCATTCCTTACATATGGCTAAAAAAACAGATGGGACACAGGGGGCAGGGGAGAAGTCTCTCTCAGGCAGAGTTCATGCTGACAGGTCACTGTTATCAAATCTCTCCTGGTCATATACCTCTGCCACCACCTTCCTGCCAGCAAACCAGCGCCCATTCAGGGCCTGAATGGCTTTGTGAGTCTCTGAAGCCATAGAGAACTCTACAAAGATCTTGACGATGATCTCAGCGTCCTCCTCCTCGCCCTGCTTCTCTTGGTAGATGATGACCCTGTTCACTGCCCCAAACTTGCCGCACTCTTCTGTCACTTCTCCCTCTAGATCGTCATCAATGTCCTTTGGATCCACCATGTTGCGCAGCACCATCACAGTTGACTGAAGGAAGAGGAAGAAAAGAGAGAGGTGACTGAGCAGGTTCATGGGACTGCTGGGTTTAACCTTGAAAAGCCATGACACCTGCACATCACAGCAGCCATTTCAGTGCCAGGCCTGAGCAGCAAAAATTAACATCCCAGGGCTTTCTGGAACCAATCTGTAATGGCACTGCCCACAGGCACCATGTTGAAGCACGCTCAACCCATGTTCAGTATAGCCCAGAAATTATGACTCTTCAACAGACATCTCCAGCTCAACTGCTTAGGCCAGCAGCGTACCAGGAATTTGCCACTTGTTTTGTGTCCTGAAGATGTGGCTGGAGAGATGCTATTTTTAAGACTGTGTTTAAATCTTACAGAGATGGATTTATCAAACAGATTTCCCTCTTCTTACCTTCACTTGCATGACACATCTTGGTGGCAATTATTCTTCATGTTAGCTTTATCTTGGAACTTAGTGGCTGATGTAAGAAGTTGGCCTCACAGGCCTAGAGACTGAAGGTTTCTCATCATTCTCAAAACAAGTACATTACAGGGGATACCCACACTCCAACCCACCAGCGTGGATCATGCTCCAGAATTTTCCCAAGCCTTTACCTCATTCCATTCTCCTGCCCTACCGCACCCTTCTGCAACAGGAAGCCCATTGCCATACTATCATTGCCTGTGCCCTCCCCGGATGCCTGTCCCTCTCCATCCTCCCATGTCTCTGTCTCAGACCATTAAATAATTTTAAAAATTGCTCTGTATGCACGTGAAACCAGCTCTTATCTCTTCGTAATTCACACCTTTTCAAAGTCTCTCCCCACTGAGACCAATACAACAAATTCAGAATTTGCAGGTCAAGCTGTTTTGAAAAAAAGGAGTTAGGAAAACCTTTGGTGTAGCTTTAAAATGCATTTTCTGATGTATCTAAACTTCCCCCTTGAAATGTGATGCTACAGTTCTTGGGGAAATTAAGGTGTGGGTCGTGTAGATCAGGTTTTTATGGACAGTTAGCTTCAACCTTAACTAGGGGACAGCCAGTGTCTCAACAATACCACCGTTGGACCTTTCTGTTTTCAAAGTACAGGACATATGAGCTAATTCTCACAGCCCCTCAAGAGGTGCAGGTCAATATTACCCCTATTTGGCAGAAAAAAGAGGGGAAGGGCCTTGTCCAATCCCAGAAGGAGTCAGTGTTCAATCTGAAATCAGAACTCAAGTTCTGTGCCATCATTAAGGTATCTGAGAATCACTGGGTGGGAGTCTCTGGCCTGTGTTCTGCAGGAGGACAAACCATGGCGATGTGAATGACGAGAGGAAGGCGAAATCTGGGGGCCAGGACATCAATGACTATAATGTCTTAATACACCAGGCAGTCAGTACTGGGCAAATTAGTTGAAACAATAGTTATAAATAAAATAGTCAGACACATAGAAAAACATAAACTGTTGAGCAATAGTCAACATGGTTTCTGTAAAGGGAATCATGTTTTACTAATCTATTAGAGTTCTTTGAAGGGGTCAAACAAACATGTGGACGAGGGGGATCCAGTGGACATAGTGTACTTAGATTTCCAGAAAGCCTTTGACAAGGTCCCTCACCAAATGCTCTTACGTAAATTAAGCTGTCATGGGATAAAAGGGAAGGTCCTTTCATGCACTGAGAACTGGTTAAAAACAGGGAACAAAAGGTAGGAATTAATATGGTAAATCTCAGAATAGGAGAGGGCGTAACTAGTGGTATCCCACAAGGGTCATCGCGGACCAATCCTATTTCACTTATGTCATAATGATACTGGAGAACCAGGGGTAACAGTGAGGTGGCAAAGTTGCAGATGATAACTAACTGCGTCAAGATAGTTAAGACCAAAGCAGACTTGACGAACTCTCAAAACTAATAAGTGACTGGTGCAACAAAATAGGCAAATAAATTTAATGTGGATAAATTAAAATACTCCCAACTATACACACTAGTATGATGGGGCTCTAATTTAGCTACAAACGAGCCAGGAAAAAGATCTTGCGAGTAACTGTGGATAGTTCTCTGAAGACATCCGCGCAGTGTTGGCCAGGGCAGTCGAAAAAGCAAAACTGATTGTTAGGAATCATTAAAAAACGGGGACAGCAAATAAGACTGAGAATATATTATTGCCCTTATATAAATCCATGGTACGCCCAATCTTCGAATACTGCGTACAGCCGTGGTCCCTCATCTCAAAAAAGAATTACTGGCACTAGAAAAGTTCAGATGAAGGGCAACTTAAATTGATTAGGAGGTTGGATGGGTCCCCATATTGAGGAAAATTAAGAGTGCTAGTGATTCGTTCAGTGAAAGAGGTAGGACTAAGAGAGGATATGAGACAGATGGTTAAAAATACGTTAGTCTGAAGTTGCATGGGAAGAAAACGGATAAGGAAAAGTTATTTATCTTATTCCACATTATACAAGCAACTAGGGTCCAAATGAAGTAATAGGCGCAGTTTAAAAACAAATAAAGGAAGTTGTTCTTCACACAGCGCACAATACTTGCTGGATTCCTTGCCTGGGGGTTGTGAAGGCTAGGTGGCTATAACAGCATTTAAAAGGGAACTGGATAAATTCATGGTGGTTAAGTCCATTAATGACTATTAGCCAGGATGAGTAAGGAATGGTGTCCCTAGCCTCTTTGTCAGAGGATGGAGATGGATGGCAGGAGAGAGATCACTTGATCATTGCCTGTTGGCTTCACTTCCTCTGGGGCACCTGGCATTGCCCACTGTTGGTAGACAGATACTGAGCTAGATGGACCTTTGGTCTGACCCAGTATGGGCCGTTCTTATTAGCATCTTTGGTCTAATGGTTGGACAACACAGCACAGCAAAGAGTGAACTCTCTCTGAGCAAGGCACCTCACTACAGAGATCCTCCTTTATAAGGCAGAGAGGGAAAAGCCATGACCGTAGCCTGCAGCAGATAACTGATTATGATACAAGCATTTGTACTCAGTAAGACACACCTTTTGTGAACTCGTACCATACACTGTGCTGCTGAGCTGTACAGAACTAAAAGACAGACCCAAGCCAGACTTGTGGCCTGTAGGCTACACTGTATCTCTGGGAATCTAGAATTAATTCAGGGTCACGCTCACCTCCTGTTTGCGAAGCAGTTTCTGCATCACCATGTGACGGGCACTGCTGCCGGATATGCTCATATGCTCCTGTTCACTCAGCATTTCAGGCCTCTCTGACTCCTGGAAGATTTCCTCCTCCTCCTTCTCCTTCTTAACCTCTAACAGAGCCAATGTTGGAGGACTTGCTAGGATAGGATTCACTACTCCCACCTGTGGAATAGTGACGGGAATGGGTGGTCGAGCGGGGGTCACACCTGCAGGTGAATACACAGATTGAAGGAGGAGGTAAAAGGAGCCTCCCTCTAGGATTGGCACTCTGCCACATCAGGAAGAAAGCCAGCCAGTGACACCCAGCCTTATGGAATTAGGAGAAAGGTTATAGTAACTGCAACACGAACCACTGAGAGAGCCTGACAACCAGGGCAAACAGCGACTCTACCACCAGGTATGATGCGCACATGTGGGGAATCTGCCCATTCGAAGAGGAGACAGTGTGATGGGGCTGCATCTGTTTTGCATGTGGTAAGTGACCACCGTGGTGCTTTTGCTCAGGGCACCACGCACCCCTGCCAGTTCTGGGAGGCTTGGTGCCCTTACCGCACTCACCACACACTTGTGGAGAGGCCTGCAAGGCAATGCAAGGAGAAATCAGAATTCTCTGCAAACAATTCAGTTTCAGTACGATTCAGTTTCAAAACCTTTAGTGGGGCTGGTGGCCTGTCTTCCCAGCGCAGGAAGGACTGAGACCACACCCAAAAGTCTGCTCATGCCCCTCCTTCAGGGACAGTTTCATTTTCCCATGTACAAAACTCAACACATAACAAAGTTAAGCCCCTGATCAAAGCAGCTGCAAGGAACCTGAAACCTGTTCCCTTGCATCTCTCCCCACTGCTCCAGGGTCAGCCACCGAGCCCACAGCTTCCCACAGCTCTTCTCTTCAACTGAGTTCTCTCAGCTCTTTACAGGAATCACATGGGTTTGATAACCAAAAGGGGTAGCTGGCTCTGGCTACACTTTCCATGAAGTGATCCAGCTGTGGGGACTGGTGCTCTCTTGGAATAGTTGTGGAAGTGACAGAATGAAGAGCAGACGCACCTGTAATGACTCCTGGTGCCTGTGCTGCCATTACGGCCTGCGGCAATGCCCCCAGAGGCTGAGCCAGTGTCAGTGCTGGAGACACCAGCCCAGGTGTTGCTAAAGTGCCAAGGACTGCAGCTCCTGCCACTGCTTCCTACAAGAGAAAAGCCAGAGTGTTAATTCTGCTTCAGAGAGTCACGCTCAGGGTGTGCACTGCTCAGATTTTTTCTTTTTACCTTTGTAGAGACTTACCAAATCGCCAGGGCAGGGGGGCAAATGACCTGTAAAACTACTAGGCCCAGCTCAGTCACTGGCTCAAGCGGAGAAACGTACGCAACTCTGCTTAATCGCACAGACACATGCCGAGGATTGCCCTGAACTCACCTTTCTTCTAGACAGCTGCCACGTACCAACTCCTTGAACAGCAGGCACTTCCCCACACTTTACAGTTATCACCCCACACCAATCAGCTCATGTGTAAGGCCCTGAATGACAGACATGCCAAGGGAACCCCAACCCAAAGTCTCCAGGATGGTTGTAGCAGGATGGAGTCAATTCCAGAGCAAAAAGCTTCCCCGCTTCCTAACCACCTCTGCTCTTCTAAGGTGGCCCTAATTAAGCAATACTGTTTCATAATAAGTATCAGAGGGGTAGCCGTGTTAGTCTGAATCTGTAAAAGCAGCAGAGACTCCTGTGGCACCTTATAGACTAACAGACGTTTTGGAGCATTCACCCACGAAAGCTCATGCTCCAAAACGTCTGTTAGTCTATAAGGTGCCACAGGAGTCTCTGCTGCTGTTTCATAACAATCAAACTAAATCAAATCAGATACGCCTGTCTGTGGTGTAAATCAGGCCCATTTCTACACCTTGGCAGGCCATACCCAAGACTGGAGGGTGTAGCACAGACAGCTACTCCTAGGCCAGTCTCCACATGAGGCCGGGAGAACTACTCTGTAGGGTACAACCAAGGCCACCTAGTCAGGAGCTCCCATAAGTACTGCACTGGGCCAATCTGTATCCCTGTGTTCAACAGGACTGCTGGACTCTAAATAACGCACACACTCACCCACCTCATTTTAAGTCCTGCTGCTCTGTTTCTTACCTGAGCTGTTATCTTTGCTGTGGCAGCTGCTGCAGCTACAGCTGCTGCAGGGGGTAATCCTCCAGGTGTTGCAGGTGTTAGGAGAGGCATTGGGGGAGTGACAGCTTTGCCAACCCGGAGATATTGGCCACCCAGGTCAAAGAGGTTCATAGATGAGACAGCATCTTGTGATGACTGTGCCTTCTCATACTCTGCAATGATAATTGGAACCCTGACAGAGTACTCCTTAAAGATGGACATTTCAGGCTCCCAGGGAAAATGCCCCATTGCCTGCCTCCTAAACATAGACCCCTTTCCCTGAACAACTTAGGTTTGTACTTTTAAGAACACAATGGTCTAGAGCGGCAGCCATCAGTGTCCCTACCAACCACTCCCACACCTCGCAGATAACAAGCCCAACACCTCTGATTATACAGGATCTTCTCAAACATTCAGCGTAAAGGGAGATGGTTCCTGTCATACCCTAGGTTCTAGCTGAACAAGAACACAGAATCCGGTTTCCAACTGAGAGCCAGGCAGCCCTCCGATGTCAGGCCATGTGCCGCTCTCAATCCCACTCTAGCCCATAACTGAAAGTAGAAGCTTATTGCCACTGGAGGGAGCAGACATGGATCCAAATCCAATGACATCATTCCCACCCCACTCCATGACAGGTATCAGACCAGCCAATTTACCAATGAAGCCATAGCCTTTGTGTTTCCCTGTTGTGGGGTCCCTGGCTAGCGTGCAGGACTTAATCTTCCCAAAGGCCTCAAACACACTCTTAATGTCGTCATCAGAAAGGTCCTGATGAACAGATGCCACGTAGATGCGGTTGAAAGCCCGGGCCTCCTCTGCGAGCTGGTCTATGATTGGTTGTGCCTGTCCAATATTACTAGGCCTGCCGACCTGTGGAGAGCGAAACAAACACTCTGAATGCTCCAAGATGCAGCACTGGGACTCACCCAAGACACAAGGACTGTAAATGCTAACGAAGAGCAGTTGAACCCCACATAACACTTTCCAGGGCACAGCAATTAGCACCACAGAGCCAAAGTTAATTATCATGTCTGGACTGTAGTCTCCAGTGACTCCACAGGCCACCATGGGATATGAGGGTTACCGATACAACCCAGATACAGGATGTTTTCTGTGGCACTTGTTACTGAGCAAGCATATTTCAGCCTTGTATCTTCCCTCCCTGACTAGTGACTAGCTTCCAATGCTACAATTGACTAGCTGTCACTGCTACAGGCAGGGCACAATGCCTCCATATCATTCTCTGGAGCTCCCAAAAACCCATAATCTATCAGGTACTACAATTGCCTGAAAAGGAACCTAAGAGGAAATGATTTTGGTGAAGATGTAAGGACATTGGGTTTTCAGAGACACTGCAAAAGGGACACCCCCAAAAGTCTCTCACATCTGTCAGGGAATCTCTTACTTGTGCCTGGAAATACAAAGCTCAACTCCCCTGTTCCTTTCAATTGGTACTAACCCCCCTACTCCCCCAGCTTACCCCAGAGCCTCATTTCCCTCATAATACACATACAAACAAGCCCCCTTTCTGCAGAACCCAACAGGCACAACCAGAGTCAGCAGTCACTCACCTGCCCTCTCCTCAGGGCCTGGCTGCTGCACACAAGACTCCGTATCTAGGCCACAAAGGGCTCCCATTCTGTGCATGGGGAGGAACAGAACAGAGTCCAACACCCCTCCCTCCTCCTAGTGTATATTAACATTTTATGGGCTCTTCCCAGAGAGTTAGAGGCAGGTGCCAAGAACCAGTCAGTTCTCAGGAGTGGCCTCAGGTGGTGCATTGAATAGAGGACCACTGAGGGTTAGTTAGGGGTTTGTTACAGGAGTGGGTGGGTGAGATTCTGTGGCCTGCATTGTGCAGGAGGTCAGACTAGATGGTCATAATGGTCCCTTCTGACCTTAAAGTCTATGAGGAACAGATCTCCTAGGAACACAGATTTTCTTCTTCAGGCTCCTCTAACCATCTGAAAAGCCCCATCCTGTAACACAAACAGCAGCATGAGCCAGACTCACCTCCCACGTGACACAACCTGCTGTCACTCACCTTTATGTTTCTCCCACCCAGCATGACTGAGTTCATCTGCTCCAAGGCCAACTGAGCAGCTTCAGGCACCTCGTATTCCACAAAAGCAAAGCCCTAGGACAGAGGGGAAACCCTATTAAATTGTACCAATCTCTTCTTGTTGCACGCCCTAGTGCTCGCATTCCCCACTCTGCCAACTAATGCAGCCTGTCTGTATCACTCTGTACCAATCCCAACTGTTCAGCCAGAGAATCTCATCCTCAAAGCCTTTCCCAACAGCATGCTAATGCAGAGAGCAACAAGCTGAAGCATGAAACTGCCTGAACAGAATTGCAGCCACTTGCTTCCTGAGCTGCTTATACATAAAATAGGCCTTTTAGCAAGGGAGAAAGGCCAGGGCATGCACACAAAGCAGGCTAACTGCTCAGCATTCCCCAAGCTCCATGCCCCACATCCCTACAATGGTCCCACACGCAGCTGCTAGGTCACTGCTATGGCTTCTGGTGACACTAAAAACGTAGGCAGCACAGGAGGCTATTACATTCAAACCTAAGAGCGCCAGCTCTGGGCACGTGCCCAGAACTCTCAGTGGAATACAACAGGGACCATCAGTTGAAGAGCCACCTACTAAGACAGCTTGCTGTATTCTGCAGACTAGGAGGGTGAAGGCTCCTCCTTCCCTGGATGCATGCAGTGACCTTAGAGAAAAAGAAACCACACCTAGGGGCTGTTAACCAACCTTGTGTTTCATTGTAACAGAGTCCCAGGACATGTCAATGCTTTTGATAGGTCCAAATGGGGCAAAGGCCTGGCGGATGGTGTCCTCTCCCAGTTCATAGTATATGGAGCCCACGTACACACGACACATGATGGCCAGTGCCCGCTGCCTCTGAGCTGCCATCTGTTTTGGAAAGAAGAACTGGCTGGTTAGCTTAGGGGGTAGTCACAGATACCAGGACAGCTCTCTCCCCTGTACCACCCTCCCCAGGAGCTGTGACCCAACAGCAAGCAGCTTCTCACTGGCTGCAGCACAGCTGGCACACTCTTGGTGGTAAAGTAGTATTTTTCTGCTCAGTGCATGGACTGGTGGGGAGCGCGTGGGCAGTAAGGCTCACTCCCAGGGGCACAGTCAAGTCTCTGATATGCTCTGCCACCTCAGCAGCCCTAACTCCAACCCACCCTGACAAGATCACATCTCTGGCAATGCCTGAAGCAGGGGGAAATACCTTCATTCTAAAACAGCTTCCCCTCCAGGCAGGGGAAATCCAGGCAGCAAGGGATCCAACATCAGGCACTAACAGCAATCCCTCCTGTCCTGCATGGCGCAGCAAAAGATCCAGTATTTGGCACCACACACTTTCATTTTCCCCTGCCCTGGGCATCAAGGGATCTAGCACTGGGAACCACCTCCTCCCCACTCCCTGGGCAGCAAGGGGTTTGGCACTGGGCTCCACCTCCTCCCCTCTCCCTCCCTTGGCATTAAGGGAACTGGGCACCAGCTGCTCTGTACAGTTCAATAAAAACAAACAAAATCCAACGATTAAACAAAACTCTTCTCTTGGGGAAGTCTGTGGTACTCAGAGTTAGCATCTTCCATTGGTATGGCACCTACAACAGTACAGCCCCACAGACTCAGCCGCTGTCTGTCTCAGTGCAGAGAAAGCCTCCGTGTTCTTTTCCTGAAACTGCCAAAGTCTGTTTGCAAGAGGAACCTGGTCGTTCCCTAGATGGTACCCCTAAAACCAGCTTCCGCCAAGCCACATGGCAGCTCTAAGAACTTCACGTAGGAAGGTGCTGCCTGATAGGACACACTGGCCAAATCTGTGATCTTATCAGCATGCATTGGGACCAAGGCAGAAAGGAATGCCCTGCAGAGGCAGCTCCCTATAATCAGAACTAGTGTATTTATTACAGCACACTGGAGACTTGTACAGGGCTACATTCTTATTCTGCATGGAACAGCTGGAACGAATGCAAAGTGGTGAGGGCCCTACAAAGAGGGCAAAAGCAGGACTACTCTTAGTGCTTCCTCCCCAGCCCAATTCTACAGTACTCCACGCCCAACTAGGGAACTCTGTGATCACTGACCCCCACTCCGCCCAAGGAGGACCTTGCTATAAGGCCATTACGCGAAGGCCTAACTCAGGTGGAGAGCTCTGGCATAACGGTGAGCACAATGAGCTCAGAGTTGTTCTGTCCTCTCTAGGGATGCCACAACTCAATGTTAACAAAGGAGTGGCCAGGTGGGTCCCTCCTGCAACACAGTAATGGACAGAGCAGGCACTGACTGTGTCTGATGAGACACCACCACAAAATAGATGTCAAATGCATTTGAGCTGGTCACTATGACCAGGGAGGTAATTGTTTGCAGAGGAAAATACAGCCTCATTCTGGATTGATTCCTAGCACTTCAGGGGCGGAAGCACTATCATCGGACCAGGTTCTCACACCACACTACTGCGCTTGCAGTTATATTAGACCAACTTGAACCTGGACTCATCAAACAAAGGAAACAAAAGTTCTGTTTTGCCTCTACATTGGGGCTGTGTTTTATGCTTCTAAATGAGGTTTTATGATAGCTCCAAAAGCCTGTGAGCCAGGTGAAAAGTGAGCACGCTCACACCATAGGGCAGCTAGGCAATAATATCTCTAATGGAGTCTCCCAATCTTCCCACCCTTGAGAAGCCAACATTCATTACTATCAGCTTCCCCTTTCTTCCACTGGCTGCATCAGGGGCTCCCAAACTGTATGCAGGCACAACCCCATTTTAAATTATTACTTTCTGCAGAGACCACAGACAGCATGGAGGATGCAAACTGCTCTACAAAATGGCATCCTCCATGTGGCGTGACCTTGTACATATGGTGCGTGCGAGGTCATGCTGTGCTGCGCAAACTGGCATCCTCTGTACACAAGGGATCACCACAACGACATCTGCTGATGGGGTCACAGCCCACAATCGGGAACTTCTGTTTTTATATATTTACTTTTTATTTTCTACAGCCACCTTCACTTCCCCTCTAAAATTGGCTGCCTTCCTTGACTGTGGGACAGTGGCATTTTGGGGATCTAGTAAGATGTGCTTAAATGATTCCTAAACATCATTCACATTTTTCTGATTAAATTCTTCCTCCGAACTGCTCTGGCTCATAACTGTTTTCAGCTTTGTGAAACTGGCCCTATTAAATGCACCAATCATCTATATTATGGTCTGGACTTTATTCTGCTTGAACATTATAAATGTGATCAAGCCATGATCACCTGTACGTAAGCTACCATTAATTTTTAGTTTTGTGATCAGTTCCTCTCTCTCTGTTAGAACAAGGTCTCGTTAAGCATCCCCGCGTAGGCTGCAATAAATTCTGAGTTAGGGAACTGTCATCTATAATGCTTAGAAATTCCAAGGATGTTTCTGTACTGGCAGCACAAGACCTCCATCATATGTCATTCAAACTGAAGTTCCTCGTGATCACACAGCTTTTATGTGTACACACTCTAATTAGGTGCATAAGGAAGCGGTCACCCTATTCCCTAGTGGGCTTTGGTGGTCTATAGCAGACACCAACTAGTACCCCAACTGTGCTTTATCTGTCTTCTTCCGAGTTATCAGTGACTCACAAACAGCTAACGCCATTTTGGACAGAGAATGCCCTCCCCCTTCCCATTGATTTTAACATTCCAGATGGGTGAACCAACCCACCAGGTTTCGGTAATACCAACTAGACCAAGTTTATGCTCATAAATGAGCAATTCCAGTTCCTCTTGTTTGTTATGCAGGCTCCTAGCATTGGTGTTTAGGCAATTAGATAATTTCTTCTCTTCATGTTCTTTGGTTCCTTGATTAATTTTGTTCTCAACATCTTGATTTTGTGCTGAGTGCTCAGATCTTCCCTCATTCTAGCCTCCCCTTTCGCTATTACTTTAGTCCGCTTCTTACTACTCCAGCCAGCCTGAGGCCTGTGCCCCAGGCATAGGGATTTTCCACACCTTTAAAGACGTGTACACAAAGGGGGCATTCTCTTCTCCTCCAATGACACCTGCCACAGAGACAAGACTGATAGTACTAGCCCTTTCCCAATGGCAGCAACCCTCACAGTGGGAAATCCACATTCTAAACCTTCTGCACAAGCAGGAGACTCCAGCAGCAGCAGAAGTGAAGTTCTGAGGAACCCATTTACACTCCTTTACGTTAGCTGTCTGGGCCACCAAGCTAGGGTTGAGCTGGACTATGACGGTAACAGGCACATGTGGAGTAGTAGTAGGAACCTGCAATGCAGTGAGTTAAGGGAAAAGGCAGCATATTCTTGTGAACTTAGCACAGGACCAGGTGCCAAGAATGTGCATGTGAATCCTGGTCCTGTCACTGACTCCCCTCTGTAGCTGTGGGTTGGGCACTTGACCTTTCCGCTTCCCCATCTGTAAACAGAGGCTAAGGATTCCTCCCCAACCGCCAGGTGGGCAGTCAGTGTTTGTATGTATAGACAGTGCTGTTAGTTAGCAGCTAAGGAGGATTATTATTAAGGACAAGGTAACATGCACCTTTTCAGGATGGAGCTCAAAATGAGGGAAGCGACATACAAAGCACCACTGTTTTCATCTGCACTTTTGATGTAGTTATGCAAGGAAACTGCTTGTCTTGGTGAAGTGACAAGGTGAAACCTTGCCCGGTAACACTCCAGTGGTAGAGGTCTGCTGGCTAGGGAGTTTTGACTATGGTCAATAATTCACTATAAAAGGAATCTCAGGCTGCACTTCCCTCACATATGGGCCTTGTGCGTCATGCCAGTGGAGATGGTCCTGTTCTTAAAGTATACTTGTGCTCCACACTCCCAACAGGCCTTGAGATAAAGCATTTGGCGGGAAAACAGGGAACTTAATGACATTGAGTTCACAACACACCGTGATGGCTGATCCAGGGCAAAGCCTTGACTTCTAAGCCCTTCGGTCCCTCCAGCAGCAGGTGCTGGCTCCTAGCAGAGGGAGGCGCTTTTTATTTTTTTTAAGTGATTGACAATACTAAGCTCATGATTACTCTTGAGGGCCCTGTTAACAATGGCATCCTCTATCATTATTACATGTTTTCATCTCTGTTACCCAACTGTGCATGATGTGGCTGCAAAATAGTGTTAGGCAGAATTAGTGATATGGGATCAATAGTATCTAAATTAATTGATAAAGAGGGTTCTTGGGCAACATGGCTCAGGAACTGGCCGTGCAGCCTTCAGGCAGAGATGGCGCTTCCTGTCCCACTCCAAGCTTACCTCCCCCCACAAATGTTATTTTGGCTCCCCAGCTGACAAGCTACCTACCGTGGCAGCGTTACAGACGGGAAGCCAGCCATGTCTAGTTTTAATGCTTCTTCCCCTTGCTGCACTGGCCTCCAGGTTGCATTTTACACCAACCAAAGAAATTACATTTCAGCTACACGAGGAAACATTTACAAGTGACATTTGCATGAGCAGAGGGTGGTTTATTGCCCACTATGACAGTGCCCCATGTGTCTAGAAGGGGTGGGGACAGATAATCCCAGGTAAACCAGACTCTCTGTGAGAGTAGTTTAGAAACTTCCAGCACTATGGCACTGCACTGCTTTTCTTTGAATAACTCTATTGTTCTTTTTGCTCCAGCCCTCATTGCTTTACTTGAAATACGTGCCAAATTCCCCTAACCTACAAGTCTGACATTTGGTCTAGGATATGCTCTGAAAGCCTGTAATGCCCCAGTGCTCCCCAGCAACATAGCTACCAGGTCTCTGTTCCGTGTGCTGGCTTCTTATCAATTGCCCATTTGCGAGTTACCTTGGCAGTTACTTTTAGGTCAGGACCTCAGAGCTGTAGCATCCCTAGAAAGGTGCTCCCACAATTTCACAGGGGTTCAGAACTGCTTGAAATCTAAAGGTCTCTTTGCAATTGACTCCAGGGCCCAGGGTGCCAGTGTCACAGCAGACTGTACCCAGCCCAAGGTCTTCCTTTGGGGAGTTTACACTTTGTCTCAGTTTGTTGTGCTTGTCCATAGCAGGTGGGTATGTGGGAGGGTTGTGCTGGGTTTAGTTAAGAGCATTGTATTACCACTAAATACTTTCCCACTCTAGGCCCTGACTAAGACAAAGTGCCCAAGAAGAAGTGAATATGTCTATTGACCGATTGTAAAGGTGAGAGAGGATCTCCAAAGCCCATTGTCACTGCTGCCATCTGAAAGACAGTAAAGACAGAGTTCAGTCTGTTGGAGCTGAGCATACTACGGCTGTTTGTAAAAACTCAAGCAGAGAGCGACGGCACAGGGAACCTGTGGGAGAGGCCTCTCCTTCCTTGCCCCTCACTGCCCGGTCCCAAGGACTGTCCAGCGCTGGGACCCTGCAGATACCAGTCCCAACAACTCTGGGTAGGGGTGTGCTGCTGCCACTGCCTCAGGAAGCAGGGTCTTCTCCCGGGGGGACTCAAGGCAATAGTAACCTCTGTAACCACTGTCGTTGATTCACCCCCAGCAATTACAAGGAGCCCTCATCTAGAGCAGCCACCCAGAAACATATACAGCCCTGAAAAGCCAGAGCTGCCTAATGTGGCTGGCACATCCCCACTTCAACATTTTTTAAACATACACAACCCCCCAAATCATTATGCTGGGCTCCTTCACCTCAAGCAGGAGGCAGTGAGTTGTATATAAGGAATCTCAGAAGGAAGGGGGTTTAAACAGCAGCAGAGGGGTCTCCTAGGACGTGGACAATCCTGCATTAGCAGGAATAACCAGCTGGAGTTCTGAGAAAAATCCACAGAGTCCATTGTAGCAGTGACGCTGCCAGCAAAGCCAGAGAGATAGGCACCATCTCTTCATGGGGGAAAGGATGGTGAAAGGATACTGCTCCCAGTAGCCCCAACCACCACCTTAGCTTCAGGTTGACAGTGGAACTCACAGCAGATGTTTTGATTTTCTGGCAACTGAAAAAATTGTCTAGCCAGCCAACAGAAGAGGAAGCATTAGCTTCTCTTCGCAGGGCAGTTTGCTTTCTTGGGGGGCAGGGAGGGTGATCATATGTATGAGGGCAGGAGAGGGATTTCCTTGACAGGGCTGAAGATAACATACTTCGATTTCACTGCGGAAACAGAAGTGCAAGTACCTGGCTCCAGGCAGACCTCAGGGCTGTGCTCTGGTTCTAAGTGCATAAAAGGCTCCACCTTGTGGGGAGAGTAAAGGCAAGGGGGTGAGCCCAGAGGGATCTCTCACCTGCAGGTTAGTCAGTTGCTGTTGCTGGTGGGCGATGGTTTGCTTCACCAGCACACTCTTGATACTCTGCTCCATCGCATACTTCTTTGCCTGGAAGGAAATACAGACTCCATAATCACAGGGCATAGGACCCCACAAGGAGCCAGGGAAGGACATTTAACTTCATACAATATTCCCCAGAACCCCACAACTGGCTGCCACTGGTGCTTTCCAGTGCTCCGGCCCCAAGCACTAAGGCACTTTATATTAGTCAAGGGCCAACAGCTTACTATGATCGTGGTCAGCATCTTGTAGTTGTTCACCCTGAAACACAGCACAGTGCTTCAGCAAGGACTGGGTGGACTCAGAGTCTGCAGCAGGCGCAATGTTAGGAAAGCATCATGCACTACACACTCAGCATTTCCCCTCTTCCTCCCTCTGCCCCTCAGCTCCCACCAGTGCACCTTACCTGCTGAGTTGAGGGCAGGACAGATAGTCTCCTTCAAGTCCTTTCCACTCAGAGAACATCTGGACAAAAGGTTCTACAAAGAGCGAGGCAGCTCCTATTCCCCATGCCCAGACTCTGCACTGAGCGTATCCCTTTCCTTCCTTGTCAGAGTAGGCCTACACTATCTTGGTAAGCAGGAGCTGTGGGTCCTTCTCTATAGTCCAGCTCCCTCCATCAGTCCCCTGACCTGTGGCTACAAGGCTGAACTGTTTTTCCTTTACCCAGCCTTCTACCACTCTGGAAAACACTGAGCCTTGCACATCCAATGATGCTGAAATGGAGGCTCCTAATCAAGGGGTCACTAAAAATACCCATGGATGTGCCATGCCCAGGTGACAGGACGGACAGATTCAGCCAACCCCGCTCAAAGGCACCTGCTTTCCATTGCTGTACGTGTTTGGGAGGTGCCGAGGAACGGCAGGCTCTAAACCGTGGATTTGAGGCGGGTGCTTCGGAAACCTGGAAACGGACAATGGGATTTACATCTGTCAGCTATGGAGCAGCCAGAGGAAACGAGGCCGTTTCACACTGCGAGCCAAACACAGACACAAGCAGCTTCAGCATTACGGGAACATTCACACCAAGCCTACCGAGAACAATGGCATACCTGCCTCACCAGAATCTGGGAGACACCTAGCCCACAGCTCCCACCTTCCCCTCCATTCCCAACTCTGCTCTGCTCTCCTCTCAGCACTTCAGACATAACCTGTTCCCACTAGGAGCGGAAGCCAGAAGTCAGCAGTAATGCCCTCACCAGCTGCACACATAGAATCAAAAGAACCAGAGAGCAGAGTTGGGATGGACTTGTTCTACAATTAAAATAGCTTGGCTCCAAAGGGATGAAATAATCTTTGCAGTATATTAAAGGTCCCCTTATAACAAAGGGGCAAGTAATTAGTTGCCAGAGAGCACAGGAAAGGTAGAGAGATTTTGTAGTGTGTTCTAGCATGAATCCTGCAGAGGATTCAGCTGGAGCATTTCTGGAATCTATTCATTGTTGAGTCCAGGCTGCACCTGACAGGGACTTTGAGGCAGCAGCATCTCATCATCATTGGGATCACAGAAACCTCTTAACAAGTTTAAGATCAAGCTGTTATCTATTTTGATCTCGACAAGGTTTTTGGTTTTTTTTTTTGTTTTTTTTAAAACAAGTATATCCCGTCATGTTCCCATGCAGCTACCAGGAGCTCACAACTAAGAAAAAACATTTCTTTGGCATGATTCTAAGAGCTCAGGTACAGGGACAGTGTAGTCAGTATCCCCTATGTATTTCTGGCAGGTGGGTTCCCCACCTGGTGTGCTCCCCTCTGTGGCAGCAAGTCTGACACTAGCGATCAAGAAGAGCTAAAGAAAGGCCACACGAGGGCCACTCACCTTCTGAAGAGCTTCCTGCTGTTCCGGGGTGAGAGGAGGAAGTCCCAGCTTAGCTGCTGTGCTTTGTCCATTTTCCAACTTTATGGACTCAGTGCCCTGGAACAGAAAAACCACCATGAAGTCTGCCGCTGTTAAAATGGCCAGTTTCCTTTCACAGACACACACAACCAGCTCTGCTCCAGCAGTCCAGAGCATTCAGGTTCAGAAATTACAAAGTCAGGAAAGCCCCCTGCAGGGCTCAGACCTACTAACATGTGACCTTTTTCTCAAAGAGCAAGTCACCTCTCTTGGGGAGTCTCTCTTAACACCCAGGCACTCTGCTAAGCATTCCAGATATGCAGCCTACAATTTTTCTTTTACATCTCATGCCTCTAATCCTCAACTTATTTTTGAGAGGGCGAATGATTCCTTTTCTTAACTCACACTGTCATCTCCAAGGCTAGCACCCCTGCGCCCCATCCCCAGAGTCATACTGAGACCATAAAAATGGCCACACTGGCTCAGACCAATGGACCATCTAGCCCAGTATCCTGTCATCCGACAGTGGCCAGTGCAAGACGCTTCAGAGGGAATGAACAGAACTTATCAAGTGATCCATCCCCTGTTGTACAGGCCCAGCTTCTGGCTGTCAGAGATTTAGGAATGCCAGGTCACGGGGCTACATCCCTGACCACTTTGGTTAACAGCCACTGATGGACCCATCCTCCATGAACTTACCTAATTCTTTTTTGAACCCAGTTATAAAACTTTCCACTTTCACAACAACCCCAGCAACAAGTTGTACAGTTGAGTGTGTGTTGTGTGAAGCAGTACTTCCTTATGTTTCTTTTAAACCGGCTGCCTATTAATTTCATTGTGTGCCACATAACAAAAGGAACCATGGAATTTTTACATCTTTCGTAGCTTCCTAAACAGCACATGCTGTTCTATATACCATCACAACAGGGTGTGTGATCGCCTCTGGTATTTATTACACACATTAAATTCCACCCCACCCTCAACAGACTTGGATTTTCCATTGCCTCTTGATGTTTCAGACCCTTTGATTTCCACAGAATTCCCTGTCCTGTGTCACTAATGGGTTAATTATTCCTATTGTAGTAGGGAGACAAGGCTGCCCACAGGAACCTGCTAGTGATCTTGTTGGTTTAGGAGAGGGGATTCAGGGGCCCCCATGTGCTTTACCTAGGCTTCTGTTGACCTCTATACCACAGGTTCTTATTACCAGACACTGCTCAATACTGGTATTTATTTATATTTGCAGCCACTCAAAATGGGATCATCCTGAAGAGTATGGCAATATGAAAGCTCTTTTTGTAGACAGAACCTCCAATCTGGACAGCAACTAACAAACTGAAAAGGGCCAATACAAATACTGTACGGGATGATTAGCTGAATTGCTTCGCACAATGGAAGACTACGACCCCACACATACATAGTATCTCCCACCGGCAGCAAGGCCCAGGCTGCTGTCCTGACTACTCCCTGGTTAACACACTGTGCCATTATGCACAGAATGGGGTTCAGGGAGACCACACAAGTATTACCTGGGAGTACTTCAAGAATCAAGCTTGTAGAAGGCAAACTGGGGTGAGGGTGAAAAGAACAGACAGCAACTACCTCTTCCACTCTGACCCTGACATAAGAATTTGAGAAACATTTCAGGTTTGGAGGCTGCTGGCAGTCTGGTACCAACTGTGACAAACATACCCAAGGGAATGGCTACAATGGCAGTGACTCAGGGTTTGTCTTTGTGACAGATGGAGGCTGTCATAAACAGATAAGAAAAGTTAATAGCACAGAAGTACTTTATATCTCTTTGACTGTAAAGGGTTAACAAGTTCAGTAAGCCTGGCTGTCACCTGACCGGAGAACCAATCAGGAGACAGGATACTTTCAAATC